>NC_137212.1:2345848-2358348 GCF_949987685.1 Ammodytes marinus
TCAGAGTTCAATACACCTTCATATTCCAACCGGTGAAGTAGGCCTTTAAATTAAGTAATCAACTAATCAACAATGCTTGTTTTTTGGACTATGGAAAATTTTGATGAGTAAAAAAAAATATATATATATTTATTTTTTTCTTGTTTAGTATAGTTGCAGTACTGTATCTGCTGTCACTTTGGTCTTAGACAACATTGTTACAGCTATCGACAAAAAAAAGCACTGTGCAGCACTTTTTGTTGATCTGTCAAAAGCTTTTGATACTTTAGATCACCATTTGCTTTTAGAGAGGCTGCATGAAATTGGTTTTGATTATTCTACATGTAGCTGGTTTAGGGACTATCTCTCTGATAGACAGCAGTCAGTTAAGCTGGGAAGCTACCAAACTGAGTTTTTTAACAGTTACAAATGGTGTTCCGCAGGGCTCAATTTTAGGTCCAGTCCTATTCACAATTTACATCAATAACATTGTTTCATCACTACAAAACTGCCATGCCCATTTGTATGCGGACGACACTGTACTGTATTGCATTTCTGATTCAGTGCAACAATCTGTTCAGAACCTACAGAGCTCTTTTAACACCCTGCAGAACTGTCTAGTGGATCTCAGGCTTGTCCTTAATATAGAAAAAACAAAATATATGTGCTTTTCCAGAGCAAGAATTACACATTTTAATGATCTTATTATTCACACAAATAATGGATCTCATATTGAAAGAGTCACTGAATATAAATATCTTGGCATCTGGATAGATGAAAAACTCTCTTTTACATTTCACATAAAAAATCTTGTCTGTCGTCTCCGACAAAAGATTGGCTATTTTTATAGGAATAAAGCCACCTTCCCGTTGTTCAGTAGGAAAAGGATTATTGAGGCAGTTTTTATGTCTGTCCTTGATTACGGTGATGTGGTTTATCGGCATGCATCTCGTTCATGCCTTAAACTCCTAGACTCTGTATTTCACTCTGCTTTGAGATTCATTACAGGAGATGCTTATGATACACACCATTGTGTTTTATATGAAAAGGTTGGGTGGTCCTCCCTTAAGGAGAGACGTGATGCACATTGGCATATTTTTATATATAAAGCTCTGACTGGAAAGCTACCACTATATTTGACAGAAATGCTGCTTATTTCAGATGGGCTTTATCAAACCCGCTCAACTGACATGCTCATGTTAAATGTCCCCTATGCCCGGTCTGAGCTTGGTAAAACCGCTTTTAGCCATAGTGCCCCTGACTCCTGGAACAGCCTACAACATACAATTAAAATAAATACACTCATAACTGTTAACCAATTTAAAATTATTATTTTGAATCAGCCCCTCTACACTTGTAACTGTTTTAATTAGGCTATTATGTCTCTCATTCAATTGATCTGAATGTTTTAAATTGTTGTTGTCTGTGTGTGTGTGTGTGTGTGTGTGTGTAAACTTGTTATGTATTCTCATTGTATATTGTGTATCTGTACAAACTCGACGTCATTGTAAAAGAGGGTCACCCCTCAATTGATCTTTCGAGGTTAAATAAAGGAAAATGAAATGAAATGAATAGTTTATTTATTTAGCACACATTAACAACATTGTACATTTGAGTTTGACTGACAGTAGGTAACACAATTGGATTTGGAATAAGAAACCAGGGCTCCATTCCTTGTCAGGATGGGAAAGTGCAGTGAGGGTCCTGTTAGGTAAATCCCTTAATGCTAACTGCCTCCATGTGTAAGCTGCTTTAAAAGCGTTTGCAAAGTGACATGTAAAGTGAAAAAAGATGGAGATTCATAAGTGATTTCTGATGGGAGGATTATCTGTGTCATGGCAGCACTCTGGAGATATGTGATGTTCCCAGTGACAGACAGACAGACAGACACACACAGACACATACACGTATACAGGGCACGCATACACGGCTCACACACACACACACACACACACACACACACACACACACACACACACACACACACACACACACACACACACACACACACACACACGTATACAGGGCACGCATACACGGCTCACACACACACACACTCACTCACTCACTCACTCTCTCTCACACACACACACACACACACACACACACACACACACACACACAACACACACACACACACACACCCCATCCCTAAGCAGAATCTAGCTAATTAGTTCAGACTGGAAGTAGGCTGAAACCTACATTGGATTAACAATGTGCTGTACAGGGTTAATAAGGGTTAAGTGTGTAGGGAGAGGGGCAGGGCTGTAAACTAACTTTTTGGCTCACCTGCCAAGGGGACCGGTAGATGAAAGAATCTACCGGCCAAGTACATTTTTTACCGGCCAAATAATAAATTGCCTCTTTTTGTTGCATATATACATCTGTTTCAGTACTTGTCATTGAGATAACAGTATTATATAGCAGTACATGCTTAGAAAAGAGGACAAAGTAATATTTAGAAATACATTTTAATATTATATTAATTTAGTTTCATTCATTTCATTTCAAACATTGCACATTTAAAACTTTAACAGTGCAAAACTGTGACAAAGGAAACACTCATTTAGGGCTGCAACTAACGATTATTTTAATAATCGATTAATCGGTCGATTATTTTTTCGATCAATCGATGAATCGGATTTAAAAAAACAGTGCAGACTGCAATGTCAAAACACCAGGTTATTGCTCCAATGTCCCGGAACAATTAAAAGTAATATTAAATGATAAAAAATGAATAATAAACCTAACTGGGATAACACAAAAAAAACATACAATGTATGATATACATTTATACAGTATAAGGGATGTCCATGGTAAACCAGTCGACCGATAAGATTAACCAGTAAATACTAACGGTTAAAACAATTAAATCATCTTAATTTCTCTCAGATGACAGGAGATCATTAATTTTTATGGATAGTGATACCATTTGAGATTCCTTAACGATTCAAGTCTTTATTGATATCACTATTGATACTTTTCTATTATTTTGTTGAAATAGAACTTGTATTATTGCTTTAATTGCTGATATGATCATAGCTCAAGATAGGACATTAAACAGGTCATAATTCCATCTTTACTATCTATTTTATATTGGTGGGAAAATCGCCAAAATCTAAAATTTCTTTTTTTTTGTGTTGCATTTGAACACATCAATCATATTACTGAGCCGGCCTGAACACATCACAGTTGACATGTTTGCTACTTTTTTTAAGCTAACTAGCTCCATATCCTTCCGATTTTAACATGGATTTAAAAACTGGATTACTATTTTTAACTGACGGGACTTTCTACACCGTTCGGTTGTGTGATTACTGCCGCTGCTTTGAATGACTGATGCGCCGATGCCGACTCTCCGAGCACGTCTGCACACCGTCTGCAGCAGCAGCAGCTGACAGAGTTTTTTTGGACTAGACGGATACTGAGTTGAAGGAGTTTTTTTTAACCCAAATACAGCAAAGGTACAACACTTTTATATAGGCCTACAGTCCAGTGTTAGATATGACCAAAACAAATACAAGCTGTGGCCGCTCACACTACAGCTTTCCCGCACCGCTTCACGTGCGGAAGGCTCGCTGTGGGTGTGCATGAACCTGTCGGCGGCTGGATGTAAACAGTGCCGCGCCTGCAAGTGATTTATTAATCGCGCGACTCAACGAATCGATGACCAAATTCGTTGCCAACGCTTTTACTAATCGATTTTATCGATTCGTTGTTGCAGCCCTACACTCATTACTCATCAGAACTAAAAATGGGACCAATCCGATCCAGTATCTATTTAGAGCTCCATTGCTGCGCTCGAACTGCTTTTGCTGCGCCAAAACTTTTAAAGAGCGGCGTTCTTCACATTCTATGGCGGTGACGCGCACGCTACGTTTCTTCTTATTTTCTACAGCGGTGACGTCGGGGGAGCTACTTCAGTGTGACACACAACAAATCACCAGTTTAGCTTGACGTTTGCTACCGTCATAATTTATCAGTTTACAGCTACTACAATGTTTTGTTCTATCATGCATAATTTATCGCAAGAGCCCGACCATCGAGACAAACTTTTACCCGCCCCAGTGGCATGTATCCCTCCCAAATTAAGTCGCCAGGGGAATATTTTGGTCGCATTTGGCGAGTGGCGACCGCTAGTTTACAGCCCTGGAGAGGGGGTTTAAACTGGTTGGATCCCCGGCACCGGACAGGAGGGTGCTAGTAGTAAAACTAGTGGTGGCTGCTATTACATCTATGGTGCCCACCATCTCTACCATTGTGTCCTTGAGCAAGACACTTAACCCCAAACTGCTCCAGGGGCGCTGTACTATGGCTTTTATAAATAAATAAAAATAATTTATATATAAATATATATATTTGTTTGTTTTTGGCCTTGCCGAATTTATTCCAAAAATGATAATCGTCAAAATAAATAAAATAAATTTGAACAAACAAAAATCAAAAATATACAAATTAAAATGTATAAAAAAATATTTCTGTTCATTTGTTTGAAACCTAAATAGGGACACTGTGTAACATTTTAAGTACTTTATGAGCTAAAATCAATATCCTCATTCATAAATATGTCCTCATTGGTGTAAAATCACCTCTGCCAATAATCTGAATTATCCTCCTGAGCAGAGAATTACAAATATTAATATTACATTTTGTACATTGAGCAGGCAAGTCTTATGGAGGAATCCATGTTGGTTGGAATGTCATCAGGTGCATTGTTTAGAATTTAGAATTGTTCTTGTCCTTGAAGGCCACTGTAGCTTCTGTTATTATTCAAAAGGGGTGGGGTTACCCAGGGAGCGTTGCATTCTAGAACTTTGTAGAACTTTCTTGATGATGTCATATTACACACTGCCCCTTTAACTGAAAGAAATAATCTCAAGAATTTTTTTTGGCTAAATATTTCCCATTCTGCTGCCATTCCTTTATCATAACCATTATGCTATTATAAGCAGTCCAGCTACTATGGTAAATGGACCCCACTTATATAGCGCTTTTCCCTGGTTTTTCACAGACTCAAAGCGCTTTACATTGATAGAATAGTTGAAATAGGACACACATGATCTTAGGTCAAATTAACAAAATAAAAAGTTGGCCTATGACAGACTTCATGAAACATTACAAAAACTTTTTTTTTTTTGGATTTGCTAAATTCATTCCAAAAATTATAATAATTTTTTTTTTTTTGGAATACATTATAAAAAAAATAAAAAAAATATACAATTTAAAATGTATGAAAAAAATATTTATGTTTGAAAAAAAAATATAGGCCTATTTTCATTTGTTTGAAACCGAACTGATTTATCTGGAGGAAATGCCGTAATATAATCTTTCCCAATGGCTGCCATTTCCTTTACCATTTATTTATTTATTTATTTATTATTCTTTCGGACAATTCCACACAATACACAATTTTCTCTTGCAAATATTCATACATCATACTTTGTGTTGTCCGAAGGGAAACGGAAGAAGCCAAAGCCTTATCAGGTCCCGCCCCCATCACCATCATAACATTAAAATAAGCTGTTATATCAGAAATGCATACACATGATTGTTGTTTAAAGCCCTTTAGTATTCAGTCTATTGCTGCTTCTTGAGTCTGTCCTGCTTGCCTTCTTCCTAACAGTAGCCTTGGCTATGTGCCCGTTCCTCTCCATTACCTTTATGTGTTTGGTTAACCATTACACCGGCCACTGCCTTCCCTTTGTCCCTTTGGCAACGGTACGGGACACTGGCCTCCTGCTCCTTCTACAAGACCTAAACTCAAATACAGGGACACACGGAAGCAGGGCATTAAGAGCATTAAAAGCACTGAATTTAATATCCTCAAAATAGTATTCAGTTTACTTAAACAAGTCTTACATTTTATGGGATAAATTTGCCTTTTACATTTTTTTATGTCCTTGTGATGGTGCATGTGTGTGTGTGTGTGTGTGTGTGTGTGTGTGTGTGTGTGTGTGTGTGTGTGTGTGTGTGTGTGTGTGTGTGTGTGTGTGTGTGTGTGTGTGTGTGTGTGTGTGTGTGTGTGTGTGTGTGTGTGTGTGTGTGTGTGTGTGTGTGTGTGTGTGTGTGTGTGTGTTGTTTAAATGGCGGTAATAGGTATGAGCTGGATGCAAATTATGCCAGAACGACCTCTGATTGCGTGTGTGTACTTACGCGCGTGCGTGTGCGTGCGTGCGTGTGTGAGACAGTGTATAGAGAGCCATCCCATTGCTACACAGGGCCAAAGGCATTGATTGATGTAGCCTAAATAGCTCATGTGTGCCATTGTTAGGGGCGTACACACACACACACACACACACACACACACACACACACACACACACACACACACACACACACACACAGATGCAGGAGTCAGGAGATGAATGACATTAATTATAAATCTCTCATTAGCCAGAATTATAACCTAGAAGGCTCCTATACATCAACGCATATAATAAATGGGATTTATTACCAGCAGACTCTGAGTGTGTGTGTGTGTGTGTGTGTGTGTGTGTGTGTGTATGATTGCTCAGACAGTATGTGTGTGCAGATTTTCGCTTCGACGACTTCAAGGTGGATTCAGCCATGCAGTTTACAGAGCCTAGGCTGCTTATTAACACTGGATTTTTTTCTACACACACACACACACACACACACACACACACTCTCTGTTAATCCTGTATAAAGTTAAGATTCACAGCCTGTGTTTTAATCTTCCCTCACAGCCTTAATGAAGACTATCCATCACTCTGTCTCTGCTCTGTGCTGCACATACCTGCAAACTCGTCGCTTTTCGGCGAAAATCGCCGTTTAGAATCAAAATATATGACCCACGTGAATCGTATAGATCCGAAGAGTTTTTGTTTTTGGGAGGGGGGGGGGGGTAGCGGCAGCTGCCAGAGAAGTCAGCCAGCGCTTCCCAGACTGGACTGTGTGGGCGAGTTACCGTAGTGTGAGACGAGGGAATATCGTTATCTTGGCAATAAAACATCTTTGGTAGACGTCATGAGTATTGTCCAATCAGCGTTAAGATCGGGCAAAGCATCACTGCTGCCGCTGTGTGTTCAGACTTTAGAATTGGCTAAAAGTCTCAATCAAAGCCCTTTTGATAATAAAAAATTAGAGGCTTTGATTAAACACTGTCAATGCTTCAGAGGTTAATGTAACAGCCTACTGAAACAGAAACTATACGGAGGGACGCAGCTACAGGTACAGTCCCTTTATTTCGTCGCGCTGTCAGTTTGCCGACATGGCTCTCTGTTAGACTCGAGACATAGAAAAAGATCGCGGAAGCCGTTCCCGTAGACAAAGTTAACGGGCAGGATATCCCCGACTGATTTCATCCATCAAACCACAGAGTTTTTTCTGAGCGGCGTCTCACTCGCTCACTGGGTCTCCCGGGTCCCGGTGATTTTCACCGTCACAGCGATCGACTCGCTGCTTTGCTGGGGCGGAGACTTTGTGTGAAGGTGATTTAACATCACGGTCGTAGACGAATGTTATAACTTTATGCTGCATAGTTTGCACTGCACTGTTGACCCACACAGGACTCTTAAGTGAAGCTGACAGTTTAATGAGCGCACATTGCAGAAATGAAGTGTCGGCAGTGCGCTCACAATCAGAGCCGACCGACAGCCCCCCCCCCCCCCAATTTATTTTTATTTTTATTTTTTAGTTTGTGTGTTTGATATTAACATCATATTATTATATCATACAAAAAAATGAATACAATGTTTTGATCTAGATAGCCTAGTTAATAGCCCAATAATTTAATCAGTTCATCTGGGAGGTAATCCAAGTTTAACTGATCACGTCACGTTCACGTCCAGTGTGTATTGAGTTTATTTAAAAACATTTGGAAATGGGGCTCAGGTGCCCATGCACTGTATAACCTATTTCAGCCTCGTCTGTGGAAAAAAAGATAGCTGGACAACAGAGTTCTTCTGCTTCATTCCTCTCACTGCATTTAAATGTATTCATTATATTACAGAGAAATATGTCCCATAAAAGAAAAAGAGCACCAAGCCCAACCCAGAGGACCCTGCAAAATATTTTATTTTAAATGAACATTTTAATGGAAAATCCAAGAAGCTTCTAATTCATCCGACCCAGTGTCTCCAAATTATTTGTTCACACAAAATTCCTCAGATTTAGCCTCTTAATTTCCCTCTCAAAGTGCACCAGATTCATGCATTTCACTTTAAAAAGTTTAAAAAAAATCTCCCGGGGGGGCATACCCCCGGACCCCCCTAGGAGGGTCAGGATCTCAGCTGGCTATTATTTTCACCCAGCTGGACATTGGAGGCAATAGTGGAGAACTCTGGTTGTGTGAATGATATTTAACAATAGCCAATCGTTTGGACAGCGAAAAACACCCGACCCCCCTAGAAGGGACGGGTGTTTGTCACCTTTTTCACCTCCTATGAGTTTGCAGGTCTGGCTGCAGTATGCCTCTCTGTTGGTGCTTTAACTCTCTCCCTCCCACTGTCTTTGTCGCTGAGATTCACAATGAGTTCATGAGCCACATTTACTCATGCTGTTTACTCAGATCATTTTACTCAATGTTCCTTCTCCCCTTCTCAAAGATATTCTTTTTGGTATTTTTATGCTTTATTGACAGTGTAGAGATATAGTTGAAATGGGGCAGAGAGGGGAGTGACATGCAGAGAACGACCGCGGGCTGGAATCGAACCCGGGTCTGCTGCTGGCCGAGGCCCATGGGGGGGGACGCCCTACCAACTGAGCTAAGGGCGCCCCCCCTTCTCCCTTTCTATCTACTGCGGCATTACTCTATCAGGGTTCCTACTTAGTATGGAAAAGTATGGAATTAATTAGCCAAATACGGACTGTAAAATATAAAGAAAATCCTGACGTTTGAGAAAAGTATGGAATAAAGCTTAAAAATGCAAAAAAATAAATATATATCTTACGTTTTTTTTAAAAAGTTCCTCATACCCGGGTCATTCTCATGAAACCACTAATATACCACGGCCGTGATCTTTTCAAAATAAAAATCACAATTTAGTAAGATAAAAAAAACATAATATTAAAGATAATGTTGTGCTCTTTCTTGTACAGTGTGTGATTTACACAAATAAAGACATTAATATTGAATTTTAATACATTTTGAACTGAAATTCTCATTACCGCAATGCATCCATATTCATTTCAATGGATCTTTGATTGCATTTTAGGTGGAATAAACATAAACATTTTCACTAAAACAAAATCAATATCATTAATTATGTCTTGTAGCAAGGTAAAACATAATGCATACTAATGTTTCATTCTCAAAATTCAATTTTTTTGCGTAAAAACACAGTGTCCGTCAAGTCATTTCTCATCCTCCGCAACATTTTTCACGTTCCTGTAAAGACTGCAGGATTCTTTCGATAAAGTTTTATTTTCCCAAGATGCATCACAAGGAACAGAAGCTACAAGATGGATACGAGGTAAGCTTGCTCTCTTCAGTTTTTCACACTTTAAAATCAGAATTTCCTTCTCCAACCCCTGTACACGACAAAATTGATTCTCATTACCGCAACGTGAGATATTACTTGTTTGAAAAAAGCTTTGATTATCAATATTTGATCAATATAAAGGTATATAAGTTCTTAACATGAACCTAGTCATTTTTTTTGCCGAGTCATAATAGCTTGACTACTGTTAGCGAAACATGCTAGCTCCTCTCATCCTCCGCAACACACATCTCATATACCGCTACACTATCATGCCTGTTGCGGTAATGAGAATTGCTGTTGCGGTAATGAGAATTAACCCTTTTTCAGTTGTTTTACCTTATTTTATTTCAAGATAAGATATATTTTATTTTATTTTGATATTGTAGGAGCATGTAGCACCGCCTACAAGTCTATAGGTATAGGTCTGTGATTATTACACTGACTGTATAGAAGGTCAGAAGTGGCACACGTGCTAATTTCTACCAAATGGCAAACAAAATCTGCAAGTGCCATTTCAGCTAGTTAGTTTAGTGCCTTTAACACCACCTATAGGACTACCATTGAATTGATTAAAATATTAACATGATTTCTTTTGTTTATGTACTGCAGGGTTACAGCTAGTGCAAAAAAGAAAGCTGCAGCAAATGCTAGGTTAACAAAGTATCGAGAAAAAGTCTACAGTAACCCAGAACTCCTGGAGGAGTACAGGAGAAAAGAAAGAGAAAGGTCAGACAGGTGTCAGAAAAGTCATTAAGCAGGTCCTCATCATGTGTAACTGTTGTTACATTACCTAACATATGACATGTTAGCTTTGTTGAATTGAGTGTCATTGGTTATTACACATAATCACTTACTCACTCAAGCCTAAAGCACTCACTCACTGGCTCACATTCACTCAAGCCTTAAGCATTCACTTGTTCATTCACTTGTTCACTCACTCACTCAAGCCTTAAGTACTCACTTGTTCACTCACTCAAGCCTTAAGCACTCACTCGCTCACTCATTCATTCACTCAAGACTTAAGCACTCACTCACTCACTCACTCACTCACTCACTCACTCACTCACTCACTCACTCACTCGTTCATTCACTCACTCATTAGATTGTAGCTATTGTAGAGGCAAACTACATTCTGATAATATGTATTGCACTTATTTCAGGTATCAGAGAAGAAAACAAAATGGATCGTTAAAAAAAACAGCAGATCTTACTGCTAAACAACATGAAAAGAAAAAAAAACAATGGAGACAAAATTCTGCAAGGCATTATGCTACAAAGAAAACCCTGAATGCGATATTAGATTTGACCCCTCCCTCCACCAATGAGCCAGATGCTGTACAGGTACAGGTACAGGTACAGGTACAAGATGTACAGGTAGCACCAAGCTCCCCCCAACTGTCATTGAACTGCCTGACACCAGCGCAGACCTCCACCCCCAAAGTGGGAAGAAAAAGGAAGGCAACAATAACCTCACTGAGGTCAAAATTGAGGGATACTAAAGCAAAAATGGAAATTAGGGCCAAAGAAATACGCAATCTAAAGAAACAACTTAAAAGGCTGCAAAAAAAGGAAAAAGGACCAGCCCGTAGCACCTGTGAGAAGAGAGCCACTCAACAGAAAGACCCCAAGACCCTGCCCAACAACAGCCAGAGACGGCTGATGGGTCAGCTTGTAAGTCGTTTCCTGCACCAAGATGACAATTCAACTGTCATCAATGGCAAAAAGGGGGAGGTCCGGAGGAAAGGACAAGTATTCAGAAAGAGGGCACTTACTGACACAATGGAAAGACTCCACAGAAAGTTTTTAAGTCAGCATCCACGCCACAAGCTGTCCAGGGCTCAATTTTGCAGACTGAATCCCTTCTGGATCATTAAACCAAACGTCTCACAAAGAGAAACCTGTGCATGTAAGATACATGAGAATTTTGGTTTTAAGATAAAGAGACTTCATCAACTTGGTATTCTGGCAAGTGCATCTACAGCTCAGGTGGTTGAGTGTTGTGTTTGCAGTACAAACACCATGGAGTGCATGTACAGGAGGTGCATTCAGTGCCAAAGGAGAACCTTTCCAACAGCAATTGATCCATCAACCAAGGGAAACATAATTTCCTGGGATGAGTGGGTCACTCGGACCATTTCAGTGACAAAGAAAGGAAAAGATGGTGCACTGGAGAACATGGAAATAAAAAACACTATGCTTGAGAGGAGGAACACCTCAGTAGAAAAACTTGCTGATCTCACACAACAACACCTGGACAGGTTTGCCATTCATGTTTATAACATCCAACACCAGTTTCAGAGGCTGAAGTTACTCAAGGAGACCTTGACAGAGAAGGATGTGGTCATCCATATTGATTATACAGAGAACTACAGCTGCAAGTACAACAGGGAGGTCAAAGACACCCACTTTGGTGGGGGGAATGAACAGGTGACCATCCATACTGGGGTCAAATACCTGAGTGGAGGACGTGTGGAGTCTTTTGCTTCCCTGTCAGCATGCCTGAAGCATCATGCTATTGCCACATGGGCTCATCTTGATCCTGTGCTGAAGTCCATCCAGGAGGAGCATCCAGCAGTCAAGAATGTACATTTCATTTCAGATGGACCCACCTCGCAGTATCGTAACAAAACAGCCTTCTACCTGGCATCAACAGTGCCATTCATGAGGGGTTTTGAATATGTTACTTGGAACTTTACTGAGGCGTCGCATGGCAAGGGAGCCCCTGATGGGGTGGGGGGTGCCCTCAAGAACCTGGCAGATAGGATTGTGGCTTATGGGACTGATATTCCAGATGCCAGCACGCTTCATAAACAACTAGAAGCGCATTCCTCTGTGAGGCTGTACATGGTGACGGAGGATGAGATCAACTCAGGCAATGAACTGGTTCCTCCGTTGCTAAAAACAGTGCCTGGGACGATGAAGATTCATCAGGTAGGTCAAAATGATGTGCTTAATCAAGTTTAATTGTTATGAGTTTGCTTAATTAAATTAATGATTGATTCATATGCTACTTCTAACACTTACATTGAATACATTTTATAAAACCAAATTATTGATGTGTGACTGAGTTTGATGTCT
>NC_137212.1:2378348-2380848 GCF_949987685.1 Ammodytes marinus
CAAGATTGATGGACCCTTTTCCTCTCTCTGCTGTGTGTGTGTGTGTGTGTGTGTGTGTGTGTGTGTGTGTGTGTGTGTGTGTGTGTGTGTGTGTGTGTGTGTGTGTGTGTGTGTGTGTGTGTGTGTGTGTGTGTGTGTGTGTGTGTGTGTGTGTGTGTGTGTGTGTGTGTGTGTGTGTGTGTGTGTGTGTGTGTGTGTGTGTGTGTGTGTGTGTGTGTGTGTGTGTGTGTGTGTGTGTGTGTGTGTGTGTGTGTGTGTTGGCCAGAGTTACAGGGAAAGTTTTTTTGGACGAGTTGCTTAGCCAATAAACAATACTGTCTGTCCGTTGCCTCTTTATCTAGAATTAAACTTACGTAACCCTACAATTAAAGCTATAGTGAGTAATTCTGAGTAATTACAACAACACTGTCGGTGCATCGCCATCTACATGAGGTAAAGCCTTCAGTGATGGCCACATGGATTTTATACCTTCTGCTGTACGTCCAGGTTTTTTTCTTCTTAGCAGTAGAATCAACAACTGAAACATTTCTTGGGCTCTTCTTGGGGATTTTTCTGAGCTCCTGCACCAGTGTCAGGGGGGGAGGGGGGGACACCAGTTTGTAAACGCTGCCATACTGAGAAATACAGAGAGAGTTTTGTGGAGCTGATAATAGGCTTAATCAACTTTGTGTTCAACTCGTTTGGCGATGGCTTGAATTTAACGGACATTCATTTATATACAAAAAAAGTTACGCATTTTAGCTTTAAGTGCACTAAACGATTCCTTGGTTGCGTTCCGAATCTCATACTCTTTCTTTTTTCTATTCTACATACTACATCCGACGATAAAAATTATCTAGTTAGGATGCAGTAGGCATACTATTGGGACATACTTTTCTCTCTTATTTCATCATAACATTGCGCCTTGATCTTGCCTCTTGCTTTTATATCCGTCGCATCCCCGTTTGTTTTCATACGGAGGCTTCGTCGATGTTACGTCACTTCATGTGCGCACTGGATTGTGGGTCAGAATCGCCCAAATAGGATGCAGTTTTCAACACTAACAATCTTGGCCGCATGAAGTAGGACATCCGGGTACTTCTAACCATCCTAAATCTGGCCACAAGAATCGGGACATCCTAAATCTTTTTTCTACATACTATATAGTAGAAAGTATGCGATTCGGAACGCAACCCTTGTGTTTTTGTGAGGGATCCATGTTGGTGTGACGGGTTGTAGATGGTTAGTCTGTGGCTCAACGGGACGTGACAGAAAGACAAATGAAGGGAGGAAGAGAGAGGGAAAGAAAAGGAGAAGTGGATGATGTCATACTGGTTTTACTTCCCTCTGTTCGTGGCGAGGATAAGAAGACCAGGTGCAATGCGTAACTTTGGCAATTTATCAGATGTTTTTGGGCAGTTATTTGAGTTGCTTTTTTGATTAATGGATGGATGGGATGGATAGTTTTTTTTAAGACTATTTTCTTTTGCATTTTCAAGCTTTATTAGACAGTACAGAGTTGAGAGAGAGAGAGAGAGAGAGAGAGAGAGAGAGAGAGAGAGGATGACCTGCAGTAAAGGTCCACGGGTCGGATTCGAACCCGCGACCACTGCAACGAAGGCTGGAGCCAATATGGTACACGCTCTATCCACTACACCACCAGAGCGCGGATAGATATTTATTTAATCACACTCACTCACTCACTCACTCACTCACTCACTCACTCACTCACTCACTCACTCACTCACTCACTCACTCACTCACTCACTCACTCACTCACTCACTCACTCACTCACTCACTCACTCACTCACTCACTCTCTCACACACACACCTACCCTGTTCTCAAGCTCCTTTGGCAAACAGTATCCCAATCAATTCTGTGGTAATTGTTCTGTAAACTTAGATATTAATCGTGGGGTGTGTGTGTTTGCGCTCTCATCCTCTGTTGGTATAAACAGGTGGAGCCTAACAACCTGAACACACACTTTAGATACGTGTCATTGGGCGCTGTCACGGTTACAATGTTTAAAGGCCTACTTCACCGGTTTGAATATGAAGGTGTATTGAATTCTGAGATCCTATGTAGTATAAATGTGCAAAAAAAAAAAAAATCAGTTCATTCTAGCCTGAGAAAAGGCCGAAAGAGTGTTTTTTTAACCCTATATTAATCTTACTGTGACATCACAGAAAGATAAATATAGGGTTAAAAAAAAAACGTACTTTGTAAATATTACTGTGATGTCACAGTAGGAGAAATCACAGTAATATTTACAAAGTAAGGTTTTTTTTTAACCCTATATTTATCTTACTGTGATGTCACAGTAAGATTAATATAGGGTTAAAAAAACACTCTTTCTGCCTTTTCTCAGGCTAGGATGAACCGATTTCAATTTTTTTTGCACATTTATACTACATAGGATCTCAGAATTCAATACACCTTCATATTCAAACCGGTGAAGTAGGCCTTTAATGTGTTTAAATGTGCTCAGCGGACCTTTTCAGTTTGTGTTCATTCTAGCG
>NC_137212.1:2388348-2393348 GCF_949987685.1 Ammodytes marinus
TTATGACACATGAGTGATGAAATGCAACGTAATTCTATATAAACAACATTTGTGGAAGGCATTTTTGGTTACTTTTCTTTTTTGTTTTTGATTGCTTCTTTTTTTTATGTCAACGGGAAAAGACAATTAAATACAGTTATATAAAAATGACAATACACACATTTGAAAGTAGGTACACATTAGAAAAGCACAAGGTACAGTACACAATACAAGACTGCTATCGGTGTATGAATGTGTGTGAGAATGGTAACGTGGGAAAGGAAAACAGGTCTCCCTTGAAAAAGAGTCTCCGGTCTCAATGGGATTTACCTGTAGAAATAAAGGTTAAAAATAATATATATGTAAAAAAAAAAATTGGAACATTGGAATACCCCTGTTTTAATTTGACCCTCTTCCCTCTCCCCTCTCCCCTCTCTCCTCCATCTTCACCCCCCAGGTAAGCAGTTGCTGCCCCTGTCTAGCAGTCTCCACGGTGGGGTGAGCCAGCTGGTGTGTATGGGTCCTCCTGGTTCTTATGCTCCAGGGACCCACATGTCCACGGCAGGAGAGGTCAACAACTTAGTCCGCATGAGGAGCCAGGCGCTGGGCCAATCCGCTCCGTCGCTCACCGGCCTGGTATGTACACAATGAGACTTAATATGTGTTATTATAAGTTCTAAAATGTTATTTAATCTTCGGTTATATTGCAAAAACACACACAGAGACAGACACACTCTCTCTCTCTCTCTCTCTCCATCTATCGCTCTCTCTCTCTCTCCATCTTTCTCTCTCTCTCCATCTTTCTCTCTCTCTCTCCCTCTCTCTCGCACACACACACACACACACACACACACCCGCACACACACACACACACACACACAAACACAATCTGTACAGCATCTTTCCTTCTGATGAGGAACAATTGCTCAAAAAGCGTTATGTGAATTTTGTTTTTAAAATTAAATTGGTCTCGAATGTGCAGATTCTCCCCTAGTGGCAGAAAATAATCTGACCAATGAATTAGCTTTTTCCTTGTGAAGAGTATGAAAGAAAAGCCAGATAGTGTGTGATATCTGCAGACTCACAGTGACTCTGTGTGTGTGTTGTCTGTTGCACTGTTGGGTCTTTGCCAACTGGATGCAGGGATGACTCAGAGTTTTACTGCTTTACACAAGTACACACACACACACACACACACACACACACACACACACACACACACACACACACACACACACACACACACACACACACACACACACACACACACACACAATCTCTCTCTCTGTCTCTGTGTCTCTCTGTCTCTGTCTGTCTCTCTATGTCTCTGTGTCTCTCTGTCTATGTGTCTCTCTCTCTCTCTCTATGTCTGTCTGTCTGTCTCTCGCTCTCTATCTCTATCTCTCTCTCTCTCTCTCTCTCTCTCTCCCTCTCTCCCTCTCCATCCACTTAAACACTTGTCTGCTTGCTGCAGTGATGGAGAAATGGTGCAGAAATGACATTTTGTGTGTGTACTTCTTGTGTTGTGTGTATACTTGTGTGTGTGTGTGTGTGTGTGTAGTGGGTCACAAGGCAGTACTGACTCCATATGACTGTAGTGTGTAGATACATTCTGCAGTGTCTTTGTGTGTGTGTGTGTGTGTGTGTGTGTGTGTGTGTGTGTGTGTGTGTGTGTGTGTGTGTGTGTGTGTGTGTGTGTGTGTGTGTGCGCGTGTGTATTTTTCTGTGTGTTGCTCTACTCTGACCCCTGCTGGTTGTTGGAGGGAATTACCAGAGGAAAATAGCACTCTTAGTAAAATATTCACTCTCACTCACACTAAAACTTAACATCAATTCAAGCTTCCCTGTGTGTAACTTGGAGTTGTACGGGTTCATTCTTTCTCTTTCTATTTTTCCTGCTGTGCTGATATGATCTAAATATGTCCTAGTATTTAGTTTGTTTGGCAGAAGTCTGTGGGCACTTGTTTTGGGAACTGGAGAGTCTGCCAATGGGATAACATAATAAACACATGACATCATTTTCCACCTGTTAACATGATGCAAACCCTGATATTCAAATCATATTCATCCCATATTTTGGGGGCGCCCTTAGCTCAGTTGGTAGGGCGTCCCCCCCCCCCCCCATGGGCCTCGGCCAGCAGCGGACCCGGGTTCGATTCCAGCCCGCGGTCGTTCTCTGCATGTCACTCCCCTCTCTGCCCCATTTCAACTCTGTCTCTACACTATCAATAAAGCATAAAAATGTCCAAAAATATATTTAAAATAAATAAATAAAAGAATTCATCCCATATTTTCTTTTCTTTGCTTTAGTCTATCGGCTATTTTTTTCTTTGTTTTGAAAATGACCAATCAACCTGACGTATCTTAATTAATATAAAATACAATGAAAACTTGTGGACATCCAGTAAAGAAAGATAAAAAACAAGAGCATTTTCACTACGACTATATGGCTGCAAGAATACTTTTAATATCAGATGTAGGATAAGAATGAGACTGAACACAGCTCTGTAAGTGATGGTTTCTGACTCCTGTTATGAACCTGAACTGCTGTAAATCCACCAGCAGATGGCAGCAGTGTTTAATCTGAAGAACATCACCAACAGCTTTATCCCACATCTGGTGTGTTGGTTTGATTTACTTTATAATGAGCTTCTACGCTTTCCGTTCTGTGGTTATATGAGAAAAGGAGACAGTGTGTGTGTGTGTGTGTCTGTGCATGCGTTTGTTACTGTGCATATGTGTGTGTGTGTGTGTGGTTGTGTGTGTGTGTGTGTGTGTGTGTGTGTGTGTGTGTGTGTGTGTGTGTGTGTGTGATTTTGTCTGTGTGCGTGTGATACTGTAAGTGGGTATCTGTGCATGTGTTTGTTACTGTGCATATGTGTGTGATAGCGTGTGTGTGTGTGTGATTTTTTTTCTGTGTGCGTCATACTGTCTGTGCATACGTTTGTTACTGTGCATATGTGTGGTGTGTGTGTGTGTGTGTGTGTATCTGTGCTTGTGTGTGGGTTACTGAGTGTGTAAGTGTGTATCTGTGCATTCTTTTGTTACTACTCGTATGTGTCTGTGCAGTGTGCATGAGTTTGTGCGCGTGTGTGTGTGTGTGTGTGAGCTGGATTGCCTGGATTCAAAAAGCCCAGATTTACACACGGAAAATGTGATTTGCAGAGTTATTTTAGCTGAGAAAATAATGTCTGGTTATTATATTATGTTTATATTTCTGAAGGAAAACTTTATGACTGTTATTCATTTCCCTTGGCAGACGTTCCTTCCTTCCTTCCTGCAGTTTTCAATCCAACTTTATTTATATCGCTCATTTGACAACAACAGAGTTCAGCCAAAGTGTTGCACAGTCAAGACCCTGAAAATAGACACAATGACAGAACACAGTATAGCATGGTCCTACCAGACCATCGTACTTCATTTAGCCTGGTCCTACCAGACCATCGTACTTCATTTAGCCTGATCCTACCAGACCATCGTACTTCATTTAGCCTGGTCCTCCCAGACTATCGTACTTCATTTAGCCTGGTCCAACCAGACCATCTTACTTCATTTAGCCTGGTCCTACCAGACCATCGTACTTCATTTAGCCTGGTCCTACCAGACCATCGTACTTCATTTAGCCTGGTCCTTCCAGACCATCGTACTTCATTTAGGCTGGTCCTACCAGACCATCGTACTTCATTTCATTTGTACAGAAGGTCTGGAATCGCTCAATTGACAAACATTAACTCACTTGAAGGCGGGCGGGTGTCTGTTGAAGTTTAAAACTATTGGATCTGCCCAGTGCCTCTCTGGATCTGCCAACCAATCGCATAACGTTTGGTCGTGATGTATGTCATGCGCCGGCTTCTGAGCCACTCCCTCTGTTCGCTGATTGGACCGGCAGAAATCTGGCTGTAGAAAAACCCACTAATACACCGCAGACCCAGACTGACTACTGAAGGGAAATGAAAATTGAGCGGAAGTTTGTAGGCGGGCGTTGCCAGACTAATAGAAGCCTGTGTTTTTAAGTGTCTTCTGTTAAATCATTTTAATTTGTATTGCTGTCCTGTATTACCACACACACACACACACACACACACACACACACACACACACACACACACACACACACACACACACACACACACACACACACACACACACACACACACACACACACACACACACACACACACACACATATCCTGTATTACCTGTCTCTAGCTGACATGACATCACTTATAAACTCTGTTAAGTGGATTAACGTCTGTGCTGTGGATTAAACAAAGTGTTGCTGCGCCACCAAATGTGTTAATGGACCAAAAAAGCTTTCCTCCCTCAGGGTGTGTGTGTGTGTGTGTGTGTGTGTGTGTGTGAGTGTGTGTGTGTGTGTGTGTGTGTGTGTGTGTGTGTGTGTGTGTGTGTGTGTGTGTGTGTGTGTGTGTGTGTGTGTGTGTGTGTGTGTGTGTGTGTGTGTGTGTGTGTGTGTGTGTGTGTGTGTGTGTGTGTGTGTGTGTGTGTGTGTGTGTGTGTGTGTGTGTGTGTGTGTGCTATTAGTGTGTGTGTGTCCAGATGGTGTTTACCTCCCAACTAATGGACGAGGGGTCTGCTCGCTTCCCCTTTCTCTCTCACTACGCACTTCTGTTGTACTGTAAGTGTGTGTGTGTCTGTTTCTGTGTGTGTGTGTTCCAAAGCTAACACACCAAAGTATCGCCTGGTAACCCCTTCAAGTGCCAGGTGGTGTGTGTGTGTGTGTGTATACATGTCTGTTTGTACGTGTGTGTGTGCTTTTGTGTGTTGTGGAGTAAAATTGCCTGAAAATGGTCCCTTTCATCCATAGTGTCTTTGAGAGCTCAATTCTATTTATTTCTGCTATATTCACTGAAACGGGTGAAGCTTTGCAGTAACACAAACACAACCTAAATTTGCATATTATTAGCATTTGAGTGAGTGTGTGTGCGTGTGTGTGTCTGTGTGTGTGTGTGTGTGTGTGTGTGTGTGTGTGTGTGTGTGTGTGTCTGTCTGTCTGTCTGTTT
>NC_137212.1:2405848-2408348 GCF_949987685.1 Ammodytes marinus
TGTGTGTGTGTGTGTGTGTGTGTGTGTGTGTGTGTGTGTGTGTGTGTGTGTGTGTGTGTGTGTGTGTGTGTGTGTGTGTGTGTGTGTGTGTGTGTGTGTGTGTGTGTGTGTGTGTGTGTGACCCTCATACACACACTCCCTCTGTTCAGATAGGTATCTTACTATTAAAGGTACAGTGTGTAGCATTTATCGGCATGACTTGGTACAAATTAAAAATTACATTTTGTAAGTGTGTTTTAATTAGTGTTTGATCGCTTGAAAATATAAGTTTATTTTATGAGCTTAGAATGAGCCTTTTATATGTACATACTAGGGCTGCAACTAACGATTATTTTGATAATCGATTCATCTGTCGATTAATTTCTCGATTAATCGATCAGTGTTTTGGTCCGTAAAATGTCAGAAAATTTGGAAAGATTGATACATTTTCCGAAGCCCATGTTGACGTCCTCAAATGTATTGTTATGTCCAAATCACAAAGATATTTCAGTTTACTGTCATAATAGGGTTAAAGAAACCAGAAAATATTCACATTTGAGAAGCTGAAATCAGAGAATTTGGAAATGTTTTATTAAAAAATACTTGAAACGATTAATCGATTATCAAAATAGTTGGCGATTATTTTAGTAATCGATTAATAATCGATTCTTCGATTAATCGTTGCAGCTCTAGTACATAGGAGTGGGGTGCTGAGGCCGCCATGTTCCCATGAGAGAGAGAGAGATAGAGAGATGGAAAGACAATTGAATTCCCTCTCAGTCATCAGAGATGGGCGATACTGCTCTAAACTGGATTACCACATCCCAACCAGATCAGCTCTGTCCGTCTGTCTGTCTGTCTGTCTGTCTGTCTGTCTGTCTGTCTGTCTGTCTGTCTGTCTGTCTGTCTGTCTGTCTGTCTGTCTGTCTGTCTGTCTGTCTGTTAGTGAGAGTGGGCTGACTGAGGCATACAGTGTTACGCTTTACAGAAGACAATATGATTTTTTTTCTCTGCTGATGATCCATCTGTGATGTCTGGGACTAATCCTAAATCCAAACGATCTCTTTACCTTACATCAGGGTATCTAAACCAGGCATGTACATTTTAAAGATTAATAATAAATAGTAAATGGACTCCACTTATACAGCTCTTTTCCCTGGTTTTTCACAGACCCAAAGCGCTTTACATTGTTTTGTACACATTCACCCAATCACACACACATTCATACACCGATAGCAGCAGCAGCAGCTACCACGCAGGGTGCAAGCTAACTATCAGGAGACATTTAGGGTTCAGTGTCTCTTTGCCCAGGGACACTTGGACATGTGGCGGGGAGACGGGGGATCGAACCTCCGACCCTGCACTCCAGAAGCGACCTCCCTGCCCACTTCGCCACAATAGATCAAGTTACAAAAATATAAGCAGATAGAAAGTTCCCTCCAACTCTGCAGCTATATGAAGATTTTCAACATCTTTAGACCTTGAATTTTAAAAACCAAATGTAAGGACTTTTAAGACTTTTTAAGGAGACCTGGGTACCCTCTTTAAAGCTGGGGTGGAGGATTTGGGGAGAAAATGGCAGTTGGGATAGAGATTTGAATCCAAATACCTCAACCGCTCCACTTGTTCTCTTTGGTCCCTCCCCTATGGTCCCTCCCTGACACGCTCTTCTACACCAACAAAGTCGTGCCAAAGTGAATGGACAGTCCCAACAGCCAATAAGAACAGAGAATCGGAGCCTCGCTCTGATTGGTCAAAGTGTACAGCTCATGTTAATGTTGACCAATCAGAAATCACATACCCCAGCTTTAAGTAAGGCCTGTCAGTTTGTATTCGAATAGAGTCTACCTACCATTGTTCCACACACTCTTCCAAAAACCCAAACTGTTGGTCCTTGCCTTTTCGGCTACCGCACTGCAAAACATTTAATCATTTTGCCTTTTGGTAGGAATCCAGTTTGATTAAGGAAATGTCTTTAGGTTTTTAATCAAAGTGAAATGAGAGAGTTAATGGACTTGGCCTTCCAGCTGCTCGAGGCACTGATTCGTTCGGGGCCTTGTGGGTTTTGATATTTCCGCCTTCAGATACATTTTGGCTTGGTGTGTGTGCGTGTGTGTGCGTGTGCGTGTGTGTGCGTGTGTGTGTGTGTGTGTGTGTGTGTGTGTGTGTGTGTGTGTGTGTGTGTGTGCGCGTGTTTGTGTGTGCGTGTATTGTCAATTGTGAATCCGAAAAAAAAGCTGTTGGCAAATGATGGAAAATGCTATTAGGAGCGAAATGAAAGAGTAAAACAGATGAAAACAAACACCATCAACAGAGACCATTGAACAGTGTTAATACACGGTCTAGGCTCTGTAAACGGGTACGTAAACAAAGGGTACGTGAACAAGAGCTGCCACTGTAGCAAGCAACATGCCCGTTTACAGAGCCTAGGCTGTGTATCAACAGTTTATTCAGCACTCACAATACGTACAGGTAGTGGATCATGAGGAGATATTCCCAGATTTGACAAAAAAATATTTAA
>NC_137212.1:2446439-2451439 GCF_949987685.1 Ammodytes marinus
ATGTCACACTAGTAAAATGTAGGGTTAGACAGTGAGACCATAAAACACTCTTTCTGCCTTTTCTCAGGCTAGGATGAACCGATTTCTAAAATGTTTATACTACATAGGATCTCAGAGTTCAATACACCTTCATATTTCCACCGGTGAAGTAGGCCTTTAACATAGACATATTCAAATGAGCTTAATGTGAATTTTCCAAAATATGTCTGAGAATAAATCCAGCCATAAGCCAAACAGCAGTTATCACCTTTTATAAGATGCTTTTAACAACACTCTCCTGCCCCCATGTGGCCACTTAAACAAGGTGCAGCTTAAAGTGCACACAATAAACTCACTCACCTATTCAAAACGTGCCCAAACGTGCCCCTCCTAATAATAGATAGCAGCATCTGGTAAACATCTGGTCAATGATCAAATTCCTTCGTGATTTTTCTCTACTTATGACATCTATTGCAGTATGTCCGTCCTGGGAGAGGGATCCCTTACTCTGTCGACTCTCCCTGAGATTTCTTCAAACTTTTTTTAATCCCGGTAAAGGGTTTTTTACTGGGAGTTTTTTCTCAGCCGAGCTAAGGGTGTAAGGGCAGATAGATAGATAGATAGATAGATAGATAGATAGATAGATAGATAGATAGATAGATAGATAGATAGATAGATAGATAAGGGCCGTGGGTGTCATACTGTATGGAATGTAAAGCCCACTGAGGCAAATGTCTATTTGTGATATTGGGCTATACAGATAAAACTGATTTGATTTGATTTGATACTAACATCCTACTCATGTTTGTCAATTTTTTTTTCCCTAATTAAAAAAAAAAAATTATACAAAGGAGTGAAGTTAGTTGATGCCATACATTTGATTACATTTGATTTGCAGATATAGAAAATGATGACTTGTAGTTTTAAAGGGACACTGTAACATTTTAAGTAATGTATTAGCTAAAATCAATATCCTCATTCATAAATATGTCCTCATTGATGTAAAATCACCTCTGCCAATAATCTGAATTATCCTCCTGAGTGGAGAATTACAAATATTAATGTTACATTTTGTACATTGAGCAGGCAAGTCAATCCATGTTGGTTGGAATGTCATCAGGTGCATTGTTTAGAATTTAGAATTGTTCTTGTCCTTGAAGGCCACTGTAGCTTCTGTTATTATTCAAAATGGGTGGGGTTACCTAGGGAGCGTTGCAATCTAGAACTGTCTAGATGATGTCATATTACACACTGCCCCTTTAAGTGTTTCAATGAGTGCCTAATGAAGGGTTAAGAAATAGGATGATTTGTAGAGATTGTAAATTAATAAATTAATTGTTTTTTTTCTGTAAGATGTCTGTCCAATAACAAATATTGAACACCTTTTCTGATGGAGAAACATGAGCTGAATGATGCCACAGTGCCACCTGTTGGTAGCACACCTGTACTGACTGAACTTTGACATAAATAATATTGCACCCCACACACACACACACACACACACACACACACACACACACACACACACACACACACACACACACACTATATTATTAGTGATCACTCAAATAACCATAAATAATTTTTTTATCCTAATTTACGATGCTGCAAGTGTCTGTATGTGTCAGTTGCTGAAAATATATTTTTTTGACAATTTCAAGTAATCAAAAAATTCTCTTATTAATAAGTTGTATCCTTATTCACGGTGCTACTAGTGTCTGTATGTGTATGTTTAAAAAAAAAAAAAAAAAAGGGATAATTTTAAATTTTAAACCAAACATTTTTTTAATCCTAATTTACGATGCTGCAAGTTTTAAAAATATATTTGTCAATTTCAAATAATCAAAAAAAATATGCAATAAATAATTTGTATCCTTATTTATGATAGTACAAGTGCCTGTATGTGTATGTTGTTAGAATTTTAATTTTAAATAACAAAAATCTCTCTCTCTCTATGTCTTTCAGAAGGAGCTGAGCCTTCCCAGACGCGGCAGTTTGTAAGTACCCACAATGCTCTCTGTTTACCCATAATGCTCTCTGTTTCCCCATAATGCTCTCTGTTTACCCATAATGCTCTATGCTTCCCTCTGTGCTTGTGACATCTGGAGAAGTTTGGCAAAAACGTCTGTAAAGGTGCAAATGCAATGAACCAAAACACAGATACTCAGATCGTTAAAGGTGGTATTGTTTATTAGGTGTTGAATTTTGGGGTGAAAGTGGAAGAGAAAGTTCCGTTCCACCTTAAAATATTGAATCTTTGTCGGTGAGATTCTGTGGTTTCTGTCTGGTGTGCAGATTATTACTGTGTGTGTGTGTGTGTGTGTGTGTGTGTGTGTGTGTGTGTGTGTGTGTGTGTGTGTGTGTGTGTGTGTGTGTGTGTGTGTGTGTGTGTGTGTGTGTGTGTGTGTGAGATTGTGTGTGTGTGTGTGTGTTTGTGTGTGAGATTGTGTGTGTGTGTCTTTATTTCCCCTGTGTATACCTCTGAAGTATGGATCACAACAGTGGGAGGACTCCAGTAAAGGGTGTGGGGATTATACAGTATGTTCCTATATTGACTTTGTTATTATGTCTATAGATTTATTACATTTTAATTAAATATTTATTTTTTTGGGTTCTATAAAAAAGCTTTGTACATTCACCGCCTAGGGAGGGAGCAGGAACTTAGTTCCGGTTCTGCTCTACAATCTTGGGGCGACTGTGTCTCAGGTGGTAGAGCGGGTCGGCCGATGATCAAAGGGTTGGAGGTTCGATCCCGCGCCCTGCCACCTGTATCATAGTTGTTGTGTCCTTGGGCAAGACACTTCACCCACCTTGCCTCGTGTGAATGTCGATAGTTAGCCCTGCTGCTATCGGTGTATGAATGTGTGTGTGAATGGTAACGTGGGAAAGGAAAACAGGTCTCCCTTGTAAAAGAGTCTTCGGTCTCAATGGGATTTACCTGTAGAAATAAAGGTTAAAAAAAAAAATTGGTCAGAATTTCCATGTGGGAAAAACTGCAGTATGTCTACGATAGGATAGCGAACAAGTGAGTGTGAAAGTATGTTTTGTGTTCATTCAAAATCAATGGACAACGAGGAGAGAGTGAGTGTGTGTCCGTGTCTGTGTGTGTGTGCGTCTGTGTGTGCTTTTGTGGCTATTATTAGCCTTACTAGTCCTTTAAATGTCACCAAACTTCGTTCCACATGTATGTTTGTTTGTTTGTTTAGCCTCAGCTGCTAATCCTTTCCAAGTTGTAAAGATAGCTTCCAGTAAAAGGTTAGGGGAGTTTGAAAGTCAATGAGTGCATCCTGTTTGTGTGTGTGTGTGTGTGACTGTGTGTGTGTGTGACTGTGTGTGTGTGTGTGTGTGTGTGTGTGAGAGAGAGTGTGTGTGACTGTGTGTGTGTGTGAGTGTGTGTGTGTGTGTGTGTGTGTGTGTGTGTGTGTGTGTGTGTGTGTGTGTGTGTGTGTGTGTGTGTGTGTGTGTGTGTGTGTGTGTGTGTGTGTGTGTGTGTGTGTGTGTGTGTGTGTGTGTGTGTGTGTGTGTGTGTGTGTGAGAGAGAGAGTGAGTGTGTGACTGTGTGTGTGTGTGTGTGTGTGTGTGTGTGTGTGTCAGAACAGCTGAGCATCCCACTTTGGATAGATGTAAACCTATTTATAGTGTGTGTGTGTGTGTGTGTGTGTGTCTCTGTGTGTGTGTGTGTGTGTGTGTCTCTGTGTGTGTGTGTGTCTGTGTGTGTGTGTGTGTGTGTGTGTGTGTGTGTGTGTGCTTGGCTGATTTATTGTCTTGGCTGAAAAGATTTGTGTGTTTGGAAACATGTAAGTAAAGGCATGAGTCAAGTTTGCTGAAGAACTGGTGGAAAATAAAGTGTGGACACTCACTCACTCACCCACTCACTCACCCACTCACTCACTCACTCACTCACTCACTCACTCACTCACTCACTCACTCACTCACTCACCCACTCACTCACTCACTCACTCACTCACTCACTCACTCACTCACCTTCCTTAAAACTGCATTGTGTAGAATTAAACCTTTTTTGGGCATTTTCAAGCTTTATTAGACAGTACAGAGTTGAAATGGGGAGACAGAGAGAGAGAGAGAGAGAGAGAGAAAGAGAGAGAGAGAGAGAGAGAGGGGGGGGATGACCTGCAGTAAAGGTCCACGGGTCGGATTTGAACCCGCGACCACTGCAACGAAGGCCTGAGCCGATATGGTACACGCTCTATCCACTACACCACCGGAGCACCCCAGAATTAGCCTTTTTATATCTCCATAGGAGGAGTGTGTAACCCTACACGGAGGCCACCATGTTTCTACAGTAGCACAGAACAGACAAACTTAACGGCCTTATGTGTTTTTATATATATAGTGGGCGTCCTGGGGAAATGCACCTGTTGGAAGACCAAGAAGAAGAAGAAGTACTATAGAATAAATAACTAAATACATCTTCACCTCATCACTTGATATTGTGGAAAGACTTGAGGCAGTGGTGGATGATGCCATCTTTAGTAACTATAGCTTCTTGTCCATTGAAGGCCACCGTAGCTTTTGTAAATTTGTGCAATTTAGACACTGTTGATTTGATTAAAACAGTCACATGGTCACATACAAGCATTATTCAATAGTTGCAACTTCTGAGAAAATGCTCTTAAGAGAGTTCTAGGATTTAGATATTGAATTACATTAATAGTTTTGAGACCGTAATTCAAAATAATGATTATATTCTTATGTATTCTCAGAAAAGCCAAATCATATTATGAAAGTTCCCTGACCTGAACATGTTGTTTTCTAGTTTTTCATCCAACTCTTATATGATCTCAAATGTTTTTTTTGTGGTTGTATTTTTTAAGATATTATTTTTGGGCATTTTTATGCTTTATTGATAGTGTAGAGACAGAGTTGAAATGGGGCAAAGAGGGGAGTGACATGCAGAGAACGACCGCGGGCTGGAATCGAACCCGGGTCCGCTGCTGGCCGAGGCCCATGGGGGGGGACGCCCTACCAACTGAGCTAAGGGCGCCCCCTATCTCAAATGT
>NC_137212.1:2491275-2498775 GCF_949987685.1 Ammodytes marinus
GTCAACCTGCCGTCATCCCAATATTCCCCTGAAAGTGAGACACAGAAAAGGTCAAGGATATTGCTGCTGTCGCCAGTTTGTCTCATTGTAGAGAAAGGTTGAAGGTGTGTGTGTGTGTGTGTGTGTGTGTGTGTGTGTGTGTGAGTGTGAGTGTGTGTGTGTGTGTGTGTGTGTGTGTGTGTGTGTGTGTGTGTGTGTGTGTGTGTGTGTGTGTGTGTGTGTGTGTGTGTGTGTGTGTGTGTGTGTGTGTGTGTGTGTGTGTGTGTGTGTGTGTGTGTGTGTGTGTGTGTGTGTGTGTCAGATGGAGATATCACTGTCAGTCCGATCCCTAGAGAACTGATGGACTCTGTCTGCAATGAGGCAGTTGAGTCGTGGACAGCTTCGGTTTATTACTGACAGTTACACACACTCACACACACACACACACACACACACACACACACACACACACACACACACACATACAAACACACACAGTTATAGACATACATTCAATTTCTGGGGACTTGCCCTAACCCTAACCTAAGCAATATCACTCTAAACAGAAAAATGTCCCCACAACATGAGTAATACACAGACACACACACTCACACACACACACACACACACACTCTTCTAGTCCCGAGTGGCGTCACCTTTGCACTGGTGTGTGTGTGTGTGTGTGTGTGTGTGTGTGTGTGTGTGTGTGTGTGTGTGTGTGTGTGTGTGTGTGTGTGTGTGTGTGTGTGTGTGTGTGTGTGTGTGTGTGTGTGTGTGTGTGTGTGTGTGTGTGTGTGTGTGTGTGTGTGCGCGCAGTGGAATGTGTCCAGAGGTTGTCATGGTTCCTGGTTTACAGAACATACGATGAAGACCCCGAAGTCCCTTTAGTGTGTGTGACCGACATCTTGATTTTTACACACACACACACACACACACACACACACACACACAGGTCTGTCACATAGAGATTGCTCAATTGTGGTTTCTGCAGCGAACTATCATGTCAATGTTTTTTCTATTTCATATCGGGCTAAAAGCGGTAGTGTTTTTACCACGCCAGCTGTTGTTCCTGGGTGAGCGTATACCCCATGACAAAGGCATTAAGAAAAACTATATATAAATTCGCATTCTCTGCACTGATGGTCTCGTTTGCTGTTACATGTAATTTATGATCATCAGAGGAAAAATGAGACTGTTTCAGAAATATTTAAAAGTTCCTCGTAGCACCTTTAATATATATATATATTTAGAAATGTATATGGTTTACTTAAAGTTGATGTAAATTAATCTGTATTGTTTTCTTTCAGTCCGGGGCGTTCTCCCATCTCCTTCGACCACGAGATCGTCATGATGAACCATGTCTACAAGGAGAGGTTCCCCAAGGTTAGTACTGCACACACACACGCACGCACGCACGCACACACACTAAGACAGACAGACAGACAGACACACACACACACACACACACCCTGTCAATAATAAAAATTTCTTACCACATAACTATGCGTCAGGTGAAGGTAATTTCATGGCGATTAGTTCGATGTAATCGTAGGCCAGAAACTTAAAGAAATAAACTACAGTTGAGGTAGAATTAGGTTTTAGCGGACATACTTGTTTCGTCGTATATCTCTCCATGTGTCTGCTATGCGATGTCCTATAACAGTACAATATCAACATATTAAGAACATATTTCTTGAAGGCCTACCTCACCGGTTTGAATATGAAGGTGTATTGAATTCTGAGATCCTATGTAGTATAAATGTGCAAAAAAAATTAAAAGAGTGTTTTTTTAACCCTATATTTCTCTTTCTCGTGACATCACAGAAAGAGAAATATAGGGTTAAAAAAAAACGTACTTTGTAAATATTACTGTGATGTCACAGTAAAATACATCACAGTAATATTTACAAAGTAAGTTTTTTTTTAACCCTATATTTCTCTTTCTGTGATGTCACGAGAAAGAGAAATATAGGGTTAAAAAAACACTCTTTCTGCCTTTTCTCAGGCTAGGATGAACCGATTTTAATTTTTTTTGCACATTTATACTACATAGGATCTCAGAATTCAATACACCTTCATATTCAAACCGGTGAAGTAGGCCTTTAACTTACAGAATAAAAAATTAATTAAACATAACTTATTTTTTCATCAAACATATACTATTTTATATAAGGTACATGAACAGGTATTCCTAAAGTCCTATAGTAAGATGAAAGAGCATTTCTGAACAGATATAGAGATGAAACATGTGGATGTGGACAGGACAATTATGCTCTGACTCATCCATATAACCCCCCAACCCCCCCCCCCGCACCCTGCCACCCCTCCCTAAGGCTACAGCCCAAATGGAGGAGCGCCTGGCTGTGCTCCTTTCCTCCTCTGAATAGATAGATAGATAGATAGATAGATAGATAGATAGATAGATAGATAGATAGATAGATAGATAGATAGATAGATAGATAGATAGATAGATAGATAGATAGATAGATAGATAGATAGATAGATAGATAGATAGATAGATAGATAGATAGATAGATAGATGGATGGATGGATGGATGGACAGACAGACAGACAGAGACCCTCTCTCTCCCTCCATCTAGTAGCTCAGATGAAGGTGCGTTTAGCCGTCCTCCTGTCCTCCTCTGAGTAATAGATATATAGATAGATAGATAGATAGATAGATAGATAGACAGACAGACGGACAGACAGACGGACGGACGGATGGATGGATGGATGGATGGATAGACAGACAGACGGATGGATGGATGGATGGATGGATAGACAGACAGACGGACGGACGGACGGATGGATGGATAGACAGACAGACGGACGGACGGATAGACAGATGGACGGACGGACGGACGGACGGACGGACAGACAGACAGACACACAGACAGACAGACACACAGACACACAGACAGACAGACACACAGACAGACAGATAATAATGTAAATGTGTCTCTCTTCCAGGCCACAGCCCAGATGGAGGAGCGCCTGTCCGTCCTCCTCTCCTCTTCGGCCCCGGACACTCTCTGTCCCCTGGCTGACGGGACTCTGAGCTTCATCCACCACCAGCTGATAGAGCTGAGCAGGGACTGTCTGGACAAGAGCACAGAGGGACTCATCACCTCCAGATACTTCTATGAGCTGCAGGACAACCTGGAGAAACTACTGCAGGATGTAAGTCACACAACAGTTTATACACAGTCACGGGAAAAGCAGATTTTTTTTTTTTTTTTTTTTTACAAATATTTAATTCATTTTATTTTTTTATATTTTTTTATATATTCTTTATGTTATTTAGGCAAGCGATACACTTAACATATACACACTTTGATGAAAAGACTAAAAAATAGGAATTATAACATTTTAAAAAATACATAAAAAAAATTATAGTATTATAAAACAAATTGATTTAGTAGGACCCCTTGAAAAAAGAAAAAAAAATTGTATAATATAGTAAAACCAGTATTAGTATTTACATATAAGAGGGCCACCAGCTGATAGAGCTGAGCAGGGACTGTCTGGACAAGAGCACAGAGGGACTCATCACCTCCAGATACTTCTATGAGCTGCAGGACAACCTGGAGAAACTACTGCAGGATGTAAGTCTCACAACAGTTTATACACAGTCACGGGAATAAGCAGATTTTATTTGGGATATTTTTTTTTTTTTTTTTTTTTTACAAATATTTAATTCATTTTATTTTTTTATATTTTTCTATATATTCTTTATGTTATTTAGGTAAGCGATACACTTAACATATACACACTTTGATGAAAAGACTAAAACATAGGAATATACAATTTTAAAAAATACGTAAAAAAACTTATAGTAGTATAAAACAAATTAATTTAGTAGGACCCCTTGAAAAAATAAAAAAAAATAAATGTTATCGTATAGTAAAACCAGTATTAGTATTTACATATAAGAGGGCCACCAGCTGATAGAGCTGAGCAGGGACTGTCTGGACAAGAGCACAGAGGGACTCATCACCTCCAGATACTTCTATGAGCTACAGGACAACCTGGAGAAACTACTGCAGGATGTAAGTCTCACAATAGTTTATTTAAAAGGATTTTATTATTGTTTTGCTCTTAAAAGATTTGATTTGATTTGATTTGATTCAATTTATTTCAGACATATCAAACATACAAAACAAAATGAAAAGCATGGAAATACAATAAACTAAAATTATGTTTTCACAAAAAAAAGAAAAAAAAAAAAAAAAATTATCCGTATTGCTGAGATAAAGATAAACATATAATACATTTTATTAAATATTAAAAAAAAAAAATGTTTTTAATTTTTTTTTTATAAAGAAAAATTATATATGTATTTTTTTAATTACACAATATACAAAATATACACTTAACATAAACACACTTTGATGAAAAGACTAAAAAATAGGAATATAAAATGTAATGTTATTATTATTATTTTTATTATTATACAGGCAAGAGATACACTTAACAAAATACAACCTCTTGACCAGCATTTCTATACAATAGCCATTGAAAGTGCTTCACAAATGGTATAAAATGCATTAAAACACTTCAAAATGCCCATGAAAAAACGCTTGTAGTACAGAGCTCTGATGGATATTCTGTTGTTAATATTAAAAAAGCACAACAGCAAACTTCATTACTTATTGATTTTAAATAGATACTAAATACAGGTGAGTTCATAATGATTTAGCAAAATGCTTAACAGGGTCTCATACACTGAATTTGATAATATTTCTCTACTTTTACTACATTAACATCACATTAACTACGTTCCATTTATTTCTTAATTACCTCCTAAAAAATTAACTATATTACGAGTAATTCATAAGCTGTTTCCCGGAAAGCATTCGTGCAAATTTGCATAATTATGAGAGAAATGGGGGATAGGGCTTAATTGGAAAACTTCCAATTAATTAGTTCCAATTAGCTTGTAACAGAACTGCTTTAAGTCAGTGTGTGTGATGGAACAGCTGACAATATGAAATCTGGCATGAAAATAATATTCAGTAATACATCAGTAGTAACGTAGATAGATGGATGGATGGATGGATGGATGGATGGATGGATGGATGGATGGATGGATGGATGGATGGATGGATAGATAGATAGATAGATAGATAGATAGATAGATAGATAGATAGATAGATAGATAGATAGATAGATAGATAGATAGATAGATAGATAGATAGATAGATAGATAGATAGATAGATAGATAGATAGATAGATAGATAGATAGATAGATAGATAGATGGATGGATGGATGGATGGACGGATAGATAGATAGATAGATAGATAGATAGATAGATAGATAGATAGATAGATAGATAGATAGATAGATAGATAGATAGATGGATGGACAGATGGACAGATGGACAGATAGATAGATGGACAGATGGACGGATAGATGGATAGATAGATAGTATAAATCTATAAACTCCTTCCAATATAAACAAAAATAGGATTTCACAGAAAAATATACAGTTTTCTATTTAAATACGATGCAAAAAAAGACCCATAAAAATTCAGATTATCCCGTATTTCTCCTATGTAAAGTCAAAATGTCTTCCGTATAAAATATAGTCTAAACTAGACCTGTGTGAAGCCATCATGACTGGTTTACCTTGACGGTCACGCTCAGTTAACCGTGAAACAACTCACCGGGTGACGCAATCTATAGTGTGACCATAACAACGTGTGATGTCATACGTAAACACAAAGACTGAGGCCCACATTAACACATCAAAACTCCCTCGGCTAACACACATTAATTTTAATTATTTGGGTCTGCAGTACTCTATATATATATGGATAAAATTCGATATGAGATTTCAGGGAGAGCCGAGAAGTTTAAACAGATATGTCAGCCTTTCCTGGACTATATAACAGTACTGAAGGGACCTACATGACCCCTCGTTGACTTTTTATTTTCTGCTTAACATTTACCTTTTAGTTTAAACAATGTCCTTAGAAACCTGTTAAGTAGAGTACGCCATGTTAGTTGTTTATTTTGTCTTTTTCCTTTTGTGTGTATGACGCATACCATACAAATAACAACACTAAGTCGGATTTGCTTATTGCTATCTGGCATATTTGGGCCATTTCAGACAGTTTTTGGGTGTTTAAACATGTATTTAATATGCATTTGGAGCCAGAACTGTAGTTACATGTGTGTGTGTGTGTGTGTGTGTGTGTGTGTGTGTGTGTGTGTGTGTGTGTGTGTGTGTGTGTGTGTGTGTGTGTGTGTGTGTGTGTGTGTGTGTGTGTGTGTGTGTGTGTGTGTGTGTGTGTGTGTGTGTGTGTGTGTGTGTGTCAGTGGTGACATCTCTATTAGCTCAGTATTCCAGCCTGGGGGGCCGACATTATGGCTCCCACCGGGAACCTTACTGACCTTCTGTTCTACTGGGAGACACACACACACACACACACACACACACACACACACACACACACACTGAATCACATACACACACACACACACACACACACACACAGACAAACTATCTCTCAATTACACACACACACACACACACACACACACACACACACACACACACACACACACAGACTCATAACTATCTCTCAATCATACACACACACACACAAACTATCTCTCAATTACACACACACACACACACACACACACACACACACACACACATATATGCTAGCATGCTCATACACACACTGTCTCTCCATCATATATACACACACACACACACACACACACATATATCCTAGCATGTACATACACACACTATCTCTCCATCATACACACACACACACACACACACACCCTCCCAGATTTTAATTTCACACTCCAGCGGTCACCAGAGGCTGACAGATGACTCTCCCAGACGAACTAGGGTTTTTTTTTTTTTTTTTTTTTGGAATGGGCGGGGATTGGAGGGGGATTCCGCTGCTTCTGATTGGATGACAGGGGCTCACACACTACGGCTTGGTGTGTGTGTGTGTGTGTGTGTGTGTGTGTAATGCCTGTTCAAATGCTTTTGGAGGGTGTAAGGAGCACTGGACTTATACACATCTGTAGAAGCTACCGGCGGCAACAGCTGCAATGCGGGCTAGACTATGACATCACCAATTTATCAATTAGGGTATTGATAGGCTAGTTAATTTGTATTTTCATTTATTTATTTATTTATTTTTGGGGCAAATAGATGCCAGAAAAAAACACCAGAGCAAGAGTAGATTTTTTAGAATTTTTAAAATATTTTTTTTAAATTTTTTTATTGAAAAAAAACCTCCAAGTAATTTTTTTATTTTTATTTTTTGGGTGGAGAAACCACTCAGAGTAGAGTAAAAGTATGATTTTGTGTAGGAAGGTTTGAATACAGCCTCGGTTTTATGGACATTCCCAGTTTTTTGGTATTTTGGTGGTTTTTGTTGCTGTGGAAACATGATTCGCGTGTCGTGGCAACGGAGGCAAGAGGAAGAGGAAGTGATGAAGAGCGAGTGGAAGGTTTTCACTCACTGGGAGGAAGAGGAGGAGCACT
>NC_137212.1:2508775-2518775 GCF_949987685.1 Ammodytes marinus
ACCCTACTGTCCACACAGAGCTACTTCAGAAAAAATATGGCGCACAACATCTGTGGTAAAACTGATGATTTCAACCAAGAATTTGAGCCCAGAAATGTGTGTGAGACAGAGGGATAATGGGAGGGATAAGTGAGGGTGAGGAGAATAATTTAACTACTGCAATTCATTTATGGACTCTTTAGAAGCCTACATACACACACACACACACACACACACACACACACACACACACACACACACACACACACACACACACACACACACACACACACACACACACACACACACACACACACATACATACAGGCAGGAACACATTAACACTTCTCTGTATGGAATGCAAGATGTTATGGAAGCCTGAATATTATACCTCAAAAAAAATATTGTAATTGTAAAAAAAACAAAGATTTTTTTTTTTTCTTTTCCGATGAGCTTATGCGAGCCTACATTACCGGCCAAGCTTTTAAAAACGTCAAACTTATCTGAATTACCTTCAATTTTTTTTTTGTCAAATCTGCACAAATATCCAATTTCCAAAAGGAGACGGGTGTAAGAGGTGTGTGAGACAGAGGGGTAATGGGAGGGGGATAAGTGAGGGTGAGACAGAGGGGTAATGGGAGGGGGATAAGTGAGGGTGAGACAGAGGGGTAATGGGAGGGGGAAAGTGAGGGTGAGACAGAGGGGTAATGGGAGGGGGAAAGTGAGGGTGAGACAGAGGGGTAATGGGAGGGGGAAAGTGAGGGTGAGACAGAGGGGTAATGGGAGGGGGAAAGTGAGGGTGAGACAGAGGGGTAATGGGAGGGGGAAAGTGAGGGTGAGACAGAGGGGTAATGGGTGGGGGATAAGTGAGGGTGAGACAGAGGGATAATGGGAGGGGGATAAGTGAGGGTGAGACAGAGGGATAATGGGAGGGATAAGTGAGGGTGAGACAGAGGGATAATGGGAGGGGGAAAGTGAGGGTGAGACAGAGGGATAATGGGAGGGGTTGCCCTGGTGATCACATGACTAGTTTTGACTGATCACATGCAGCTAAAGTTGTGACAGCGTTCAGGATGGGTTTGTTACAAATGGAAGCACACGGATACATGAGTGTGTGTGTGTGTGTGTGTGTGTGTGTGTGTGTGTGTGTGTGTGTGATTGCGACCGTGTGTCTTTCTCTTTGTCTTTGTCAGAGGACACTCCGTACTTTTTTGCTCATTTATCTGTGTATCCAACAACTTCTACCGTGGTCATATCACCATTATTAATCTGACATAGTCACATACAAATACATTACCTCATGGCCATGCATCCCGCCGTCTCTCTTTCACTCACTTCATCATAATACTAATGAATGCTTTGTATCTGCTATTTTACAAGCTTAAATACTTTCTCCCTATCTTCCTCTCTCTCTCCCCCTCCCTCCCTCTCTCTCTCCCTCTCTCTCTCTCTCCCTCTCTCCTTCTCTCCCCCTCCCTCTCTCTCTCCCTCCCTCTCTCCCTCTCTTCCCTCCTTCCCTCTCTTCTCTCTCCCTCTCTCTCTCTCTTCCTCCCTCCCTCCCTCCCTCCCTCTCTCTCTCTCTCTCTCTACCCCTTCCCCTCCCTCCCTCTCTCCTTCTCTCGCCCTCTCTCTCTCTCTCCCCCTTCCCCTCCCTCTCTCTCTCCCTCTCTCTCTCCCTCTCTCCTTCTCTCGCCCTCCCTCCCTCTCACTCTCTCCCTCCCTCTCTCTCTCCCTCCCTTCCTCTCTCTCTCTCTCTTCCCCCCTCACTCTCTTCTCCCTCCCTCCCTCTCACTCTCTCTCTCTCTTCCTCCCTCCCTCTCTTCCTCTCTTCCTTTTTCTCCATCATAAAGTTACATAGTGCACCTTTAATTATAACACTGATAAATTGTTATCGTCCGAAAGAATAAATAAATAAATAGATAGATAGATAGATGGATGGATGGATGGATGGATGGATGGATAGATAGATAGATAGATAGATAGATAGATAGATAGATAGATAGATAGAGATAGATAGATAGATAGATAGATAGATAGATAGATAGATAGATAGATAGATAGATAGATGGATGGATGGATGGATGGATGGATGGATGGATGGATGGATGGATGGACGGACGGACGGACAGATAGATGGATAGATAGATGTTTTGTGTTTGCTAAATGTTAAACCTTTCTCCGTCTTTTAGGAGTTTGATCCAGAGGAGTTCTATCACCTGTTGGAAGCAGCTGAGGGCCATGCTAAGGTGGGGCAGGGCATCAAGTCTGACATCCCCCGATACATCATCAGCCAGCTGGGGCTCACCAGAGACCCACTGGAGGGTAGGACCACCTCAATACACCTCACTATACACTGTTTATATTCATTTGGGGCGACTGTGGCTCAGTTGGTAGAGCGGGTTGGCCGATGATCAAAGGGTTGGAGGTTCGATCCCCGCCCTGCCACCTGTGTCATAGTTGTTGTGTCCTTGGGCAAGACACTTCACCCACCTTGCCTCGTGTGAATGTCGATAGTTAGCCTGTTATCGGTGTATGAATGAAACAGGTCTCCCTTGCAAAAGAGTCTTCGGTCTCAATGGGATATACCTTTATAAATAAAGGTTAAAAAAAAAAATTTAAGGCCAGGCAATGCAGGTTAATAGGGTCAATTTCTTTTAAAAACAAAAAAAATCTAGACGTTGGATGAAGCTAAATAGTTAAGTTGTTTTTAATTGTATAAATCAAAATGTACAGGTCTTAAAAAATTATAAATCACACAATAATTTGTCACTATATTATCTTGTTATTTTCTTGGTGTTGACTGATTCTCTCTCTCTCTCCCTCTCTCTCTCCCTCCCTCTCTCTCTCTCTCTCTCTCTCTTCTCTCTCTCTCTCTCTCTCTCTCTCCCTCTCTCTCTCTCTCTCTCCCTCTCTCCCCCTCTCTCTCTCTCTCTCTCTGTCTCTCTCTCTGTCTCTCTCTCTCTCTCTCTCTCCCTCTCTCTCTCTCTCTCTCTCTCTCTCTCTCTCTCTCCCTCTCTCTCTCTCTCTCACTCTCCCTCCCTCTCTCTCTCTCTCTCCCCTCTCTCTCTCTCTCTCTCTCTCTCGCTCTGTGTAGAAATGGCCCAGTTGAGCAGCTATGACAGCGGGAACCCAGACACTCCAGAGACAGACGATTCAGTGGACGTGAGTATGCAAACATAATTGTATAGTATAAATTGTTAATAGGCAAGATATTATGTAAAATTTGACTGTCCCTCTCTCTCTCTCTGTCAGGGTCGCGGTAGCTCCGCCCCTCCCGCTCCTCTTCAGACCAAAACCAAAGCCCCGCGAGAGGAAGACTTTGAGATGATCAAACTCATCAGTAACGGAGCCTACGGGTCAGAACACTATAAATTCACATGTTAAATATTCTAATGATAAAGCTATACTGCGTAACTTATGTCGCCCCCCCCCCCCCCCCCCACCCCCCCGTGAGGAATTCTGAGTAATTACAACAACACTATCGGTGCATTTACATGGCTTTTCTTGGGGATTTTTCTGAGCTCCTGCACCAGTGTCAGGGTGGGACACCAGTTTGTAAACGCTGCCATACTGAGAAATACAGAGAGAGTTTTGTGGAGCTGATAGGTCTAATTCAACTTTGTTTCAACTCGTTTGGCGATGGCTTGAATATAACCAACATTTATTTACATAAAAAATGTACTTACTATAGCTTTAAAATGTGTATCATCCTTTGCCTGTTTACATATCAATTTACAGAGCCTAGGCTGATCTTTATTTCCCTCTTTAAACAGGGCTGTGTTCCTGGTGTGACACACACACACACACCCGTCAACTTTCTGTGAACTAATTTAGCTCAACTCAAAAGTCACGCAGTATAGCTCTAAAACTATAAAATGTGTATCATTCTTTGGCTGTTTACGTATCACTTTATATTACAGTTAACAGATCAGTTTACAGAGCCTAGGCTGATCTTTCTTTTCCTTAAACAGTGTATAACAGCATATTCTATCGAAATTCATATATATATGAAAAAGTTACGCACTTTTGCTTTAAAACTAAAAAACTTGCATTTGTTTTAAGTTAATAATTGTTTGCCTGTTTACATTAAAGACCTACTTCACCGGTGGGAATATGAAGGTGTATTGAATTCTGAGATCCTATGTAGTACTGTGATGTCACAGTAAGAGAAATGTAGGGTTAGACAGTGAGACCATAAAACACTCTTTCTGCCTTTTCTCAGGCTAGGATGAACCAATTAAATTTTTTTTGCAAATTTATACTACATAGGATCTCAGAGTTCAATACACCTTCATATTCCCACCGGTGAAGTAGGCCTTTAACAGTTTACAGAGCAGTTTACAGAGCCTAGGCTGATCTTTCTCTCCCTCTTTAAACAGGGCTGTGTTTCTGGTGCGACACAGAGAAAGCCGTCAGCGTTTTGCCATGAAGAAGATAAACAAACAGAACCTGATCCTGAGGAACCAGATCCAGCAGGCCTTCGTAGAGAGAGACATCCTCACCTTCGCCGAAAACCCTTTCGTGGTTTCTATGTTCTGTTCATTCGAGACCAGGAGACATCTCTGCATGGTTATGGAGTATGTGGAGGGTGAGATAATCACACACGCACAAACCTACGCACGCATACACACACACACACACTCACACACACACACACACACACACACAGACACTAACTAACTCACTCACGAACGCACACACACACACAAACAAACAAACAAACGAACAAATCACACACACACACACGCACACACACACACACAGATACACACTCACTCACCAGGAGACATCTCTGTATGGTCATGGAGTATGTGGAGGGTGAGATAATCACACACACACTCAGACACACACACTCACGAACGAACGCACACACACACGAACAAACGAACAAACAAACAAACAAACAAACGAACAAATCACACACACACACTCAGACACACACACACACACACTCTCACTCACCAGGAGGCATCTCTGCATGGTCATAGAGTATGTGGAGGGTGAGATCTACATTCTAACACTTATTATATATATATATACTAGGGCTGTATGTATGTGGAGGGTGAGACAATCTCACACACACACACACACACACAAAAATTAACGAACGAACACACACACACACACACACACGAACGAACAAACAAACAAACGCACACACACAGTCAGTCAGTCAGTCAGTCATCAGGAGACATCTCTGTATGGTCATGGAGTATGTGGAGGGTGAGATAATTAGTATTACAGTTATTGTCTATTGTTATTATTATTGATAATCATTTTTTTTTCCTGTTAATGTCCGGTCGGATTTGGGAGATTAACAACTATTTTAATTTTTTTTAGATTTACTTTGAGACAATTTAGTCTGTGATAATTGGCAAAATACTTAAAGGTGCTACGAGGAACTTTTTAAATATTTCTGAAACAGTCTCACTTTTCCTCTGATGATCATAAATGACATGTAACAGCAAACGAGACCATCAGTGCAACAAAAAAAATGCTATTTGTATATTATATAGTTGTTCTGATTTCTTTAATCAGCTATATTAGGGCGATCATTTTTTACTTGGAACACACACGAGCTGTCAACATGCAATAGTATGGTACATGTTGAGTGTTTTCTTTGCAGGTGGGGACTGTGCCACTCTGCTTAAGAACATTGGAGCTCTGCCGGTGGACATGGCTCGCATGTACTTTGCAGAGACGGTCCTCGCGCTGGAATATCTGCACAACTACGGCATCGTACACAGAGACCTCAAACCGGACAAGTAAGACACACACACACACACACACACACACACACACACACACACACACACACACACAAGCTCGCACACACACACAAAATACAGTAAGTAACATTGTTTGCACACATACTGAAAGAATTAGTAATTTACTAAACAGACGCACACATGCACTCACTCACTCACTCACTCACTCACTCACTCACTCACACACACACACACACACACACACACACACACACACACACACACACACACACACACACACACACACACACACACACACACACACACACACACACACACACACACACACACACACACACACACACACACACACACACAATCTATTAATTTTCATTTTCTCCCCCGCAGTCTCCTGATCACGTCGATGGGTCACATCAAGCTGACTGACTTTGGCCTGTCAAAGATCGGTCTGATGAGTCTCACCACTAACCTGTATGAAGGACACATCGAGAAGGACACGCGCGAGTTCCTGGACAAACAGGTGATAACTTATAGCTGAATGGCTTTTTCTATTGTGACCTATAATGATTAAATTTGGAAGTTGTTTGTGAATAGTTTTGTATAACTGTATAGCTATGTTGCTTGTTTTTCTGGCAACAAATTATGAAATTAGATACACTTTTGTTCTGTGTTATATTTTATGACAAAATGTGATAATCGTAGCTGTTTTTTATAAAGCAGACAGATACTGATAAACAAACTTTCCTTACAGGAAAATGTAGATCCCTGGAACACTGTTTGAAGTTAGAAAGCTTCCTGAAAAGTTACTGTTTCACTGTTGTTGTTGTTTACAGCAGCAGGGCCCACAGTTTGGTTTACAAACATATTCTAGTCTTACGTTTGGTTCCAGGTTCCTCAAAATAATTAGATTTATGATGATAGAACTATTGAAATACTTAGAATTACATGTAGAGAAAATATGTTTAGTAAAGCTACTACAGGCTCTACAAATGTAAAAAAAAAAAAGGCATAGTGCACCTTTGCAACAATTTGCAAGATTGTGTAAATATTACCGAAAATTGGTTGAATTTGTCTTAATTCTTCCATAATATCCTCACCATATAATCTCCATGTGTTTCAATGACCACTTAGGTGTGAGGGACTCCAGAGTACAATTAAATATAAATAGAAAAAAACAAAAATTAAGAGAAATAAATAAATAAAAATTATATACATACATACATTACATTAAAGAAAAGGGAGAAGAAAAAAAACTGGGAAAAAATATATAAATAATAATAATATTTAAAAAAAATATATAAACAAAGCATATTTTCTATGTGTTTTAATGCCCCGTTAGGTGTGTGGGACCCCAGAGTACATAGCGACTGTGGCTCAGGTGGTAGAGCGGGTCGGCCGATGATCAAAGGGTTGGAGGTTCGATCCCCGCCCTGCCACTTGTGTCATAGTTGTTGTGTCCTTGGGCAAGACACTTCACCCACCTTGCCTTGTGTGAATGTCGATAGTTAGCCTGCTGCTATCGGTGTATGAATGTGTGTGTGAATGGTAACGTGGGAAAGGAAAACAGGTCTCCCTTGTAACAGAGTCTTCGGACTCAATGGGATTTACCTGTATAAATAAAGGTTAGATAGCCCCAGGGCATAATCTCCATGTGTTTTAATGCCCCTTAGGTGTGTGGGACCCCAGAGTACATAGCCCAAGAGCATAATCTCCATGTGTTTCCCCCCCCCCCTTTAGGTGTGTGGGACCCCAGAGTACATAGCCCCAGAGGTGATCCTGCGTCAGGGCTACGGGAAGCCGGTGGACTGGTGGGCCATGGGGGTCATCCTCTATGAGTTCCTGGTGGGATGTGCTCCCTTCTTTGGAGACACACCAGAGGAGCTGTTTGGACAGGTCATCAGTGGTGAGTAGGACAGAGTGTGTGTGTGTGTGTGTGTGTGTGTGTGTGTGTGTGTGTGTGTGTGTGTGTGTGTGTGTGTGTGTGTGTGTGTGTGTGTGTGTGTGTGTGTGTGTGTGTGTGTGTGTGTGTGTGTGTGTGTGTGTGTGTGTGTGTGTGTGTGTGTGTGTGTGTGTGTGTGTGTGTGTGCGCGCGTGTGTGTGCATGTGCTTGAGTGTGTGTGTGTTCTGCAAGTGCGTGTTACATGTGTGTGTGGGTGTATATATGTGTGTCTGTGTGTGTGTGTGACCCTCCTTTACAATGATGTCGAGTCAAACAAAAACAACAACACGTACACAATATTCAATGCAAATACATAAAATACACAACAACAGGTGAAGAGAAAAAACAATTGAAACATTTAGACAGAGGGGTAGAGTGGCTGAAATTAAAATGAAATTGTTGAAAAGTACAATGTAGCCTAATTAAAACAGTTACTGGAAGAATTTGGCAGATTTATGAGTTCCTGGTGGGATGTGCTCCCTTCTTTGGAGACACACCAGAGGAGCTGTTTGGACAGGTCATCAGTGGTGAGTAGGACAGAGGGATGAAAAACTACAATGATGAAGATTTGTGTAGTTTTTATAATAATAATAATAATAATAATACATTGGAATTTATATAGCGCTTTTTCCAAATGCTCAAATACACTTAAAGGCCTACTTCACCGGTTTGAATATGAAGTTGTATTGAATTCTGAGATCCTATGTAGTATAAATGTGCAAAAAAAATTAAAATCGGTTCATCCTAGCCTGAGAAAAGACAGAAAGAGTGTTTTTTTAACCCTATATTTCTCTTTCTCGTGACATCACAGAAAGAGAAATATAGGGTTAAAAAAAACGTACTTTGCAAATGTTACTGTGATGTCACAGTAAAAGACATCACAGTAATATTTACAAAGTACGTTTTTTTTTAACCCTATATTTCTCTTTCTGTGATGTCACGAGAAAGAGAAATATAGGGTTAAAAAAAACGTACTTTGCAAATGTTACTGTGATGTCACAGTAAAAGACATCACAGTAATATTTACAAAGTACGTTTTTTTTTAACCCTATATTTCTCTTTCTGTGATGTCACGAGAAAGAGAAATATAGGGTTAAAAAAAACGTACTTTGCAAATGTTACTGTGATGTCACAGTAAAAGACATCACAGTAATATTTACAAAGTACGTTTTTTTTTAACCCTATATTTCTCTTTCTGTGATGTCACGAGAAAGAGAAATATAGGGTTAAAAAAACACTCTTTCTGTCTTTTCTCAGGCTAGGATGAACCGATTTAAATTTTTTTCGCACATTTATACTACATAGGGTCTCAGAATTCAATACACCTTCATATTCAAACCGGTGAAGTAGGACTTTAAATGCATCTGTGAGTAGCAGAGAGATGAAAAACTACAGGAATGTCTGCATTCAACGTTTCAAATGCATCTGAATAAAGATTTTAAGCCAGAAGTCAGAAACAAAAATGTATCTTAAATGGATTACATGTTTCCAGGGAAGGTGAAGTTACAGTGTGTGTATTTTAACCTGCAGGCTGAGATAGAATTGAGACATTTTCTCTACAGCAGAGCAGTTCATACAGGCTTCAAACTAGTACAGGCATTTTGTGAGAAAATAGGGGTGGACCTCTCAAAAATTGCAACAGAAACCATTCCAACTTTTCTTGTCTTGTGAATATGTAATTAATAACATACTAAAAGTCTTAAAGGTGCAGTGTGTAATATGACATCATCAAGAAAGGTCTACAAAGTTCTAGAATGCAACACTCCCTGGGTAACCCCAACCCTTTTGAATAATAACAGAAGCTACAGTGGCCTTCAAGGACAAGAACAATTCTACATTTTAAACAATGCACCTGATGACATTCCAACCAACATGGATTCCTCCATAAGACTTACCCTCTCAATGTAAATATGTATATTAATATTTGTAATTCTCCGCTCAGGAGGATAATTCAGATTATTGGCAGAGGTGATTTTACACCAATGGGGACATATTTATGAATGAGGATATTGATTTTAGCTAATAAATTAATTCAAATGTTACACAGTGCCCCTTTAAGGAATCCATGTGGTGGAAAGTACTTTTCTAAGGGGTTTCTTAACCATGACTTTATAACAATTTTCGGCTTCCTAAAGTACCGTTTTATGGTAGAGGTGATATGTGCCAAATTCTTAAGACTTTTAGTTTGTCATTAATTACATATTCACGAGACAAGAACAGTTGGAATGGTTTCCGTTGCAATTTTTGAGAGGTCAGGTTATATAATGCCTAGACTAAACTCACAAAGGAGTGAAATCCATAGTGATTGTCTTTGATGAAAGACCAAGTCAATGATTGTAAAGCTGCATATTCC
>NC_137212.1:2538775-2553275 GCF_949987685.1 Ammodytes marinus
GAGTTGAGATTTTTGGTTCAGAGAAAAAAACTCATGTTGAGATGGTTGTATTTGAGAAATATACAGATGCAAACAGACAAGGTTTGGTCAAATAAACGCCTGAATGTACATGTTGGACCTTTGATTTATACTAGTATGAAAGAAGACATGTTATGGAAGATGAATAGACAAAAAAATAAAAATAAAAATAAAATTGTGCATGAAAAAACTATTTTTCCCAGCAGTTTCTCACTTTCAATATATTATGTGTCTGACTTGGTTTTCTCTGTCTTTCTTCTGCAGGAATCAGCGAGTGAGGGTCTGCTCTGCTCGGCTGGTCGCGGCGTGGAGAAAGGCAGCCTCCACAAGCACTCCTCCTCCCTCTCCCCTTCCAATTCCTCCAGGAAGCTAGGCAGGCAGGAGGGGGGTGACAGCTCCCTCTCTTTGCCCAGCTCCCTAGGCCTTTCATCGGGTAAAAGCAAACTGAAAGACAAACTATCCGCCATACGCCAGGACCGCGCGGAACGGAGGGAATCGCTCCAAAAACAGGACGCGATCCACGAGGTTGATAGTTCGGAGGATGAGACGGACGAGGGATCGGAGGACAGCCAGGATGGACGTAGTAGGGGCACGGCGGCAAATTTTACCCCCACACCGCCACCTCTCCTTAGGCCAACCACTGTAAGGACGGGCCCTGGTGGTACGCTACCGTCTCTATGTCTAGCTCCAGTTACGCCACATGCTACATTCACTCACACGGGGCCGTCGCAGCAAAGCAGAGCGCTCAATGCCATTTCAGAGGCAAGGCAAGTTCATGGAAGTTCGATAATAGGACTAAAAGATGCACAAAAGTCTTCAGAAGATGGTGTTAATAATAAACAAGAAAGGAAGGTTTTTGAGCCTAGTAAACCGACTTCTCAAGCTCCACCACTCCCCTTCTCCACTCCGGGCAGTGCGTTCATCTCAGTGGGCAAGGACACACACTCCTTCCTCAAGCCGAATCCTCCGCAAGATTTAAAAAGGGGAAAGAGTGCAACTGTGACGTCAGAACACAAAATGGCGGAACAAATAATTGGCACTGCAAATATCACTCCAACAGACTCAATAATAACCACAACCACCACCTCCAGTAGTACCACCACCACCACCACCACCCCAGAAAGCCAAGAAAGTACCCGATCATCATGCTCCTCTCCTGGGATACCCAAGCAGAAAAAGGAGGCGGATAACCGGAGGATATGTGCGGTTGTTTCAAGTCTCAGCCCATCACCATCACCATCTTCCTCGACTTCCGGCTCAAGTTCAAGCTCGCCGATTCCCGCCCTGGAAAGTGGCGTTGAAATTGCGACGGCGGTTGTGTCTAAAAGTGTCCTGGGGCCCGTCAAACTTACCAACACAGCACAGGACAAGAAGGACCAGAAAATAGACAAAATCGAACCACCCCAAGAAGTCCCCAAAACGGATGTAGTTTCACCCCCATCTAAACTGCTCAAAACTGCGATTTTTTTGCCCAAAATTTCGGAGCAGACAACTAGACAGAAGACTGAGCAACAAGGTGCGACTTTAGCGCCATCCAAACCATCTACCCAGAAGGTTTTGGAAAGGCCCAAATCAGGGTCAGAAAGTCGGGAGAATTCGGCTGTGTGTGTGGGTGCGACGGCCGCTCAACCCGGCTCTTCTAAAGTGACTGAAAAGACACAAACGAAAATACCCGAACCCAAAATGACACCCGCTCCTACACACACTACCACTGCCACCACGACTTCTACCAATGCTGTGTCCGGCTCGTCACAACAAGACAAAGCAGCGAGCAAGAAGACGTAGCAGCGAAATATAGCGAAACAGCCACTTACAACTTGTACAGTACAGATCACACCCACTTTCTCACTCAGTGCTAAAGCTAACGTTTTTTTTCTCCTAAAATCTCTCACAAACTCTCTGCATGTTTGTAAGACGAAAACATACAAGCAACTTCTTCAAACGAATTTGTTTTGAGTATGGAAGGGGATCAGGGACAAACTAGAGAAACAATAATAATTGGAGGTTATTTTTTTTCTTCTTTATGCACTAAGAAAATTAAGTTAAGATGTCGAGAATGAAACGAAAATTAAATGGAGTCGGTAAAATTGAGGCTTCCAGATTGGGGTGAAGTCGGAAAGATATATTGACAGATTCAAACAATGCATCTTTGCTACGGTCATATGACAGACAGACAGACAGATAGACAGACAGACAGATGGATAGACAGACAGACAGACAGACAGACAGACAGACAGACAGACGGGTAGATAGACAGATAGACAGACAGACAGACAGACAGACAGACAGACAGACAATGGGCTACAACCTCATTTTGACTGAAAGCAGTCTCTCCTCTAAGCTCCACTAAACATTATATTTCTAATTATTAAAAAAAAAAAATCACAGTATTTTTATTTCCTTTTTAATTTTTAATTTTTTTTTCAACTTTATTCTTGACATATTGACTTAATACTCAAAGTGCAGAATTTTCTTTCACTATTTTTGACCCTAATCCTTTTCCGTAGACAAGCGATTTTGACTTTTAAAGTAAAAAGAAAAGTTGTGTAGAGAGAGAGAGAGAGAGAGAGAGAGAGAGAGAGAGAGAGAGAGAGAGAGAGAGAGAGAGAGAGAGAGAGAGAGAGAGAGAGAGAGAGAGAGAGAGAGAGAGAGAGAGAGAGAGAGAGAGAGAGAGAGAGAGAGAGAGAGAGAGAGAGAGAGAGAGAGAGAGAGAGAGAGAGAGAGAGAGAGAGAGAGAGAGAGAGAGAGAGAGAGAGAGAGAGAGAGAGAGAGAGAGAGAGAGAGAGAGAGAGCGGTCAGAAGCTAAGCAGAGACACACGTGGTAAAAATCCCAGTTCCATTCCAACTGTTCTGCGCTTTTAATGTTAGTTTTTGTGAGTTATTTTGGTGTTCTGAATTATTATTTTATTTTTTTCTCTTTACTGCAAACAATGTACGGGGCTGGAAATAAAAAAAAGCTCACTGGTCTACGCAAATACACAATTTAAAGCTACAGAGCGTAACTTCTGTCGTGTAGAATTTTGTGTAGTAATTACAACAACACTGTCGGTGCATCGCCATCTACATGAGGTAAAGCCTTCAGTTGATGGCACATGGATTTTATACCTTCTGCTGTACGTCCAGTTTTTTTTTCTTCTTAGCAGTAGAATCAACAACTGAAACATTTCTTGGGCTCTTCTTGGGGATTTTTCTGAGCTCCTGCACCAGTGTCAGGGAGGGGGGGGGGGACACCAGTTTGTAAACGCTGCCATACTGAGAAATACAGAGAGAGTTTTTGTGGAGCTGATAATAGGCTTAATCAACTTTGAGTCATTTGGCAAATGCCTTGTAATTTAACCGACATTCATTTATATGGAAAAAGTTACGCACTATTGCTTGAAAATTTACTCTACACATTAAAGATCACATCTCAGCAATAAAGTGCAGCGTTTGTTTAGCAATCTGTGTAAATTAATGTTTTTAGTGTTTTTAATTGGACTAAAATTGCACTGTCAATATACAGAAACATACGCCCCGGCACTCTAAACACTAAACCAAATTAAATTGTCGCCCCCTTAGTGATTTTAAGCTGCACTGCTTACAAATGGGTTGATATACAGCCCCGGAAAAAATGAAGAGACCATTCTGGATTTTTCTTCAATCTTCATCTCTACATTACTTATTGAAAATGCTCTTTAATGACAATATTTTTATTGTGAATTTGGTAGAAAAGTTGTCAGTTAGTTTATATTATAAAATCAAAATGTTCATTCTACTCAAACATTTGCCTATAAAGAGTAAAACAAGAGACACTGAATATTTGGAGTGATCTGATTTTTTCCAGAGCTGTATAATCACGTTCAGCTATTTTTAAAGATCCTAGTCAATGTCCCTTATGAGATTGGGTTTGATTATTACTTTGTTTGTACAGAGAGAGAGAGAGAGAGACAGAGGGAGAGAGAGAGAGAGATACTGTCCGACTTTCCCACACACACTACATTTAGCTGTGTGTTTTAATTAGATATATTTGACAAAAATGTCCTTGTTTTTTTTTTTTTTTTACATATTTTTTTCAAATTTCTTTAAACTTGCTCAAATGTATCGTAGCATATCCATGACAATGAATTCCATGTCTGTTTTTATTTATATGTTGTTGTGTTTTTTTACATAAAAATTTGAGCAAATGTCCCCTAGATCTATTTGCAGTTACAAAGCAAACGAGGCAAGTTGAAACTAAATTTGTTAGAATTTTACTATCGGTACAAGATTCAGCATGGAATTTTTTTTTTTTAAGTATTTTACTTGGGAAATTTAGACCCAAAATGCCAGTGTTTTAGTCCCAAACATACACATGTAAATTAAGCCAATGATGATTAAACGTGATTTTAATTGGTTGCCTTGCACAGACCTCCCAAAAAATAGCTTTAACAACATATAACAGTGACAAATCCAATCTGAGCATTTTTATTTCCAGCCTCTGAAACTGCGGTTGTTTTTATTTGGTGTCTGGACCAACTTGCTGTGTGTAATTGTTGTTTATTTTTTCTTATAATCCACACACACACACACACACACACTCACTCACTCACTCACTCTCATTCACGCACACACACACACACACACACACACTCTTACTCTCATTCACACCTTCACTCAAACACACACACACACACGCACGCACGCACGCACACACACACACACATAAATCAGACTTTACTTTGTACCTGTGGGTGTAAGGGGAGCGTTAGTTCATTTTGTGCATGGTTATCTATGTATATACAGTATATATATGAGAATATTTAAAGTTATGTTGTGCATCTGTTTTATATCCTCTGTGTGTGTGTCTACATTTACACTACTCTTGTGTCCCTCAGAGTGGTGCTAACTGTGTGTGTCTCTGTCTATCTTTGTGTGTGTGTGTGTGTGTGTGTGTGTGTGTGTGTGTGTGTGTGTGTGTGTGTGTGTGTGTGTGTGTGTGTGTGTGTGTGTGTGTGTGTGTGTGTGTGTGTGTGTGTGTTTTAGGATTAACTTTTGTTCAGGACACCGTACTACCTGTGTTACCTGTGTGTCTCGAGTGTGTGTGTGTGTGTCTGTCTGCGCGTGTGTGTTACCTGTGTGTGTGTATATGTGTGTGTGTGCGTCTGTGTGTGTGTCAGTTTTTGCACAAAACTTTCAAGACAAAAAAAAAATCCCTGAAAGGAATAAATCTGGTGGAGGTTTGTTGACCACTGACTTGTTGGGACTATCAGTATGTTTATTAAATCAGTCCTTACATATAATTTGTTCTCGTGGCTTTATTTACCACATTAAATTTATTTTGTTTTAATTCCTACTGTGCAGTTGAAAGCAAATTTAAAGCTGGGTATGGGTATGTGATTTCTGATTGGTCAAAGTTAACATGAGCTGTACACTTTGACCAATCAGAGCGAGGTTCCGATTCTCCGTTCTTATTGGCTGGTTGGGACTGTCCATTCACTTTGACACCGGCGTTGTTGGTGTAGAGCGTGTCAGGGAGGGACCATAGGGGAGGGACCAAAGAGAACAAGTGGAGCGGTTGAGGTATTTGGATTCAAATCTCTATCCCGACTGCTATTTTCTCCCCAAATCCTCCACCCCAGCTTTAAGACACTTTGCATATTGTGTTTTTGTGTGTTCGTTTTCACACATGATCTCAGTGTATAAGACTTTGTAAAACTGACTTCATCAATTCTGAGCGTGGCAATCTCCCCGTGTTATGTTTACATGTTTTTATTTTTATTTTCTGTGTGTGTGTGTGTGTGTGTGTGTGTGTGTGTGTGTGTGTGTGTGTGTGTGTGTGTGTGTGTGTGTGTGTGTGTGTGTGTGTGTGTGTGTGTGTGTGTGTGTGTGTGTGTGTGTGTGTGTGTGTGTGTGTGTGTGTGTGTGTGTGTGTGTGTGTGTGTGTGTGTGTAAAAGTTTTTGCCTGTAGCAATCAACACTCCTCCGACAGGCTATAGGGTTAATCAACACACACTCAATTGTGCGTGTGTGTGTGTGTGTTTGTGTTAATGTGTAGTTATGTGACAAAGATGGATGAAAAAATTCAGCGCACATTTATTAAAATCATCTCCAGTCGTGTCTCTTTGCAGTTCTTGCAGAAGTGTGTTAGCAGTTTGTCTATGAGTCAAGTCAGTGGTTTACTGAAGCTGTTTTAGAGCAAGCAGGGACAGAATTTGGGGCATAATATGACGTTTAAAAAAAAAAAACATGGGTTGCGTTCCGAATCGCATACTCTTTCTTTTTTCTACATACTACATCCGACGATAAAAATAATCTAGTTAGGATGCAGTAGGCATACTATTGGGACATACTTTTCTCTATTTCATCATAACATTACGCCTTGATCTTGCCTCTTGCTTTTATATCCGTCTCATCCCCGTTTGTTTTCATATGGAGGCTTCGTTGATGTGACGTCACTTCACGTGCGCACTGGATTGTGGGTCAGAATCGCCCAAATAGGATGCAGTTTTCAACACTAACAATCTTGGCCGGATGAAGTAGGACATCCGGGTACTTCTAACCATCCTAAATCTGGCCACAAGAATCGGGACATACTAAATCTTTTTTCTACATACTATATAGTAGAAAGTATGCGATTCGGAACGCAACCATGGTTTGTGACTATTTTAAAGAGCAAAAGGTACAATTAGACTTTCAACGGCTGGGTTTTGGTTTGGACATGATGATAAAACATACCTGGATTTTTCTCATTTCCGATGCATTAGCGACTTTCATTTTCTCTTTCAATGACTTAAAGGTGCAGTGTGTAATATGACATCATCAAGAAAGTTCTACAAAGTTCTAGAATGCAACGCTCCCTGGGTAACCCCAACCCTTTAGAATAATAACAGAAGCTACAGTGGCCTTCAAGGACAAGAACAATTCTACATTTTAAACAATGCACCTGATGACATTCCAACAGTGACACCTTCAAGATGGCGGCACTAGGCCTTGGTCCAAAATATGCAGAAATATGGACATATATGAGACCCTTTCTAAGGGAAAAAAAAAATAAAAAAAAAATTCAGCTATCATGCACTAAATGAAATGAAATGTAGTTATGGATATTATAATTACGTTCTACAAAATCTGCTAGGAAATAAAACTCAAAATTCTACACACTGCACCTTTAAACTACTTTAATTGTCAATATTATAGAGAATATTTAAAAAATGTGGCAACAAAATTATTCCCTAAAAGTTTGTTGGAAGCTTTTGAAATCCAATTCATTACAAAGGTCTTTGATCTCGTCTGACGATAGTTTACAATTTACATTTCTTATGAAAGCTCCTGCTGTCGATTTCAGCTGGAGTGTGTGTGTAATCAAGCACAATCTAATCCATCTGTTCTCAGCTGCCACACACACACACACACACACACACACACACTCACTCTCACACACACACACACACACACACACACAGATCAATGTTAGTGCCATCTAAAGTAGCGGTGCCAGTTTCACCATCTCCACTGAGGTTACAAACACACACACACACACAAAGTGACACACTAAAACAAACACACACACACACACACATACATAGTGACACACTAAAACAAACTCTCACACACACACAGACAGACACACACAGAAACACACACACCTTTTCCCGTGTGTAAGGATGATGGTCCAGCCATCTGCCAGAGAGTGGAGCAAGTGTCAGTTTCCCTGGTGGAGTCATTAATCTAAATCCCTGAGCCTGTTGACCACACACATACAGTCTCACACACACACACACACACACACAAACACACAGTCTCAAACACACACACACAGTCTCACACGAACACACAGTCTCACACGAACACACACACACACATACAGTCTCAAACACACACACAGTAACACACGAACACACATAGTCACACATTTAGTCTCAAACACACACACAGTAACACACAAACACACATAGTCACACATACAGTCTCAAACACACACACACAGTCTCACACGAACACACAGTCTCACACGAACACACACACACACATACAGTCTCAAACACACACACAGTAACACACGAACACACATAGTCACACATACAGTCTCAAACAAACACACATAGTCACACATACACACACCACCTCACTCGCACACACAGTCACACACACGGTAACACACGTAAACACACACGAACACACAGTCACACACACACGGTGACACACGTAAACACACACGAACACACACACACAGTAACACACGTAAACACACACACACACACTGATGTACGCATACTCCCCCAGGCTCCTTTGTCCAGTTTAACACTGTTAGCTGTTTGTCCAACCTACAGCCTTTGTTCAGCCATCACACACGCGCACACACACACACGCGCACACACATGCACACACATGCACACACACACATGCACGCACACACACATGCACACACACATACACACACACATGCACACACACATGCACACACACACACACATGCACACACACATAGACACACACACACACATAGACACACACACACACATAGGCACACACACACACATAGACACACACACACACACACATAGACACATGCACACACACACATAGACACACACACACATGCACACACACACATAGACACACACACACACATAGACACACACACGCACTAACATTGTCAAGTCAAATTCTCACTTTAATCAGTGTAAAATTCAGGATTTGTGAGTGTGTGTTTGGACAACACATTTCCAAATTTGGAAAAATCTATCCTTGCATTTACTTAGATTTATGATTTATCACAAATGTCTGTGTATTTGCATCGACAAAAGCATTTCAAGCGTATCATAACGTATTGTTTTAATCGGGCTACAATACAACATCTATTTAAAATAAAAAATTCCATAGGATCCCGACTTCAACCTCCATGCGGTTGTGGGTCTTGAAAACGTATTTTTTTTTTTTTAAGATATTTTTTTGGTGCATTTTTATCCTTTATTGATAGTGTAGAGACAGAGTTGAAATGGGGCAGAGAGGGGAGTGACATGCAGAGAACGACCGCGGGCTGGAATCGAACCCGGGTCCGCTGCTGGCCGAGGCCCATGGGGGGGGGGGACGCCCTACCAACTGAGTTAAGGGCGCCCCCCCTTTAAAAACGTCTTATGCTCATGATTCTGTCCCTGCTTGCCACCACATCTCAAAATCTTTGTTTACTGATTTATTGATGAAAGTTCAATTTTAGATTTTTTATCAATTTTGTCCGTTGTGAGCTTCCGTACTCCTCTGACTCATATAATGTGGAGGGAACCAACTCTGTCTGTGAGGCACGTACATGTCTTTGGGTGTGAAGAGGTACAAGCTCAAGCGTTATTACAACACACACACACAAACACTCTCTCACACACACACACACACACAGTTTCTCTCACACACACACACAGTTTCTCTCTCTCACACACACACACACACACACACAGTCTCTCTCTCACACACACTCACTCTCTCTCTAACACACTCACACACACACATTTGCGCTCACACAATGGTTGCGTTCCGAATCGCATACTTTCTACTATATAGTATGTAGAAAAAAGATTTAGGATGTCCCGATTCTTGTGGCCAGATTTAGGATGGTTAGAAGTACCCGGATGTCCTACTTCATGCGGCCAAGATTGTTAGTGTTGAAAACTGCATCCTATTTGGGCGATTCTGACCCACAATCCAGTGCGCACGTGAAGTGACGTAACATCGACGAAGCCTATAGGTCCATGTTATGAAAACAAACGGGGATGCGACGGATATAAAAGCAAGAGGCAAGATCAAGGCGCAATGTTATGATGAAATAAGAGAGAAAAGTATGTCCCAATAGTATGTCTACTGCATCCTAACTAGATTATTTTTATCGTCGGATGTAGTATGTAGAATAGAAAAAAGAAAGAGTATGCGATTCGGAACGCAACCACAGTCTCTCTCTCACACACACATTCGCACACACACACACACAGTCTCTCTCCTCTCACACACACACAGTTTCTCTCTCACACACACACACACACCTAGTCTCTCTCACACACACAGTTTCTCTCTCTCTCTCACACACACACACACAGTCTCTCTCACACTCACACTCTCTCTCACACACACACTCTATATCTCTCTCTCTCTCTCACACACACACACACTTTACAGGAGATGCAGTCATTTTAAATGTGCAGTACGTGAAGCTTGTATATGTGTCTGAAAGGGGTCGTTGCTTCTATACATTAAGCAAAGAAAAATAAACGATTTTTATTGACTTCACTTTTTCTTTTTAGCAGACAGCGGCAGTAGGCCTATATTTCCAAACTCTCTGTGTGTGTGTGTGTGTGTGTGTGTGTGTGTGTGTGTGTGTGTGTGTGTGTGTGTGTGTCTTTAAGAGTATAGGGGGAAGCTTGAGAAAGACATTATTAAGCGAGAGAGAGAGAAAAAAAACATTGCTAGCTTACAGACCAGTGCAATATCCGTTTATTTTCTATTGTGGTGAAAGCATGTTGTGTCCATCTTACCTTACAACAATAATAAAGGTTTTTTTATGTACGTGTTGTATTATGCTGCTGTGTCTTTATTGTGTGTTTTACGATGTGTTATATGTGTCCTAGGTACTCTGTTTTATGGCTAAGTCTCTCTCTCTCTCACACACACACACACACACACACTCAGTGTCTCTCTCTCACACACACACACACACAGTCTCTCTCACACACACACAGTGTCTCTCTCTCTCACACACACACACACACACCAGAGAGATTTTATAGAACTTTATGACCTTTTTTTTTGGCATTTTCAAGCTTTATTAGATAGTACAGAGTTGAAATGGGGAGAGAGAGAGAGAGAGAGAGAGAGGGGGGATGACCTGCAGTAAAGGTCCACGGGTCAGATTTGACCCCACGCCCACTGCAACGAAGGCCGGAGCCAATATGGTACACGCTCTATCCACTACACCACCGGAGCGCCTGTAGAATTGTATTTTAGAACGTGTGAAGGTAGAGATATAAGCCAAAATTCGAATCATACATTTTTTTAAAGGTTATAGTCCAATGTAATTTAGAACGGAGATCCGTGTGAAAATGGGATCTAGTGCAACATTTGAATCAGAAATGTTCCAATGGTTTTTTTTATGCTTTATTGATAGTGTAGAGATAGAGTTGAAATGGGGCAGAGAGGGGAGTGACATGCAGAGAACGACCGCGGGCTGGAATCGAACCCGGGTCCGCTGCTGGCCGAGGCCCGTGGGGGGGGGGACGCCCTAACTGAGCTAAGGGTGCCGACATGACAGTATTTTTGCGGGAGGTTGACAGATATTCCTAAAACCTTTCATAAACATATTAGCATTCAGGATTTAGTGATTTTTTGTATTGCCAGGGCCTTATAAAATAAAAAGTTGTGCCATTAACTAATTCTCAGTCATACAGAAAACAATGGCTTGTAGTTTTCACGTTCTTCCTAAAAAAAACACACGCTATAAACCGAAAGACACCGTCAAAAACTTAAATCGATCCTGGGGGCGCCCTTAGCTCAGTTGGTAGGGCGTCTCCCCCCCCCATGGGCCTCGGCCAGCAGCGGACCCGGGTTCGATTCCAGCCCGCGGTCGTTCTCTGCATGTCACTCCCCTCTCTGCCCCATTTCAACTCTGTCTCTACACTATCAATAAAGCATAAAAATGCCAAAAAAAATGTATTTAAAAAAAATTTAAAAACGTATATCGATCCTATCCTGACAAACTTCTCTACGCTGTTAAAGGAATACTTCACCCATACAGAACCGGCGTTCTATCATTATAAAATCACTATTATAATATAATGAATGAGGTTTTTCTTCCCTCAGTCTTTCCTCAGTCTTCCCTTGGCCCAGCTGTCCTGTTAATCCTAACCCTATACATTTTCGAAAAATGTATAGGGTTAGACAGTGAGACCATAAAACACTCTTTCTGCCTTTTCTCAGGCTAGGATGAACCGATTTCTAAAATCGTTGCACATTTATACTACATAGGATCTCTGAGTTCAATACACCTTCATATTTTCACCGGTGAAGTAGGGCTTTAACACACTCTCCAAATATTCATGCGCACAGCCACACCTTAGAGCCTTAATCTGCCATAAAAGAAAAACAAAATAGATTTGCTCTTACTGACTAATGTGAAACTATAAATAATAAATACCAACCAAAATCTTTCCTTTACATGTGAGACCATTAAAAAAGCCATAAAAAGAACAACCCTTTTACTGACAGGGATATAAGCTCAAAATGGCTCTTACACTGTGTTTTATGATGTGTCCTTTTATGGGACACAAAGTGCTTTTTACATTAAGGCAGCGTTTTTAGGAAAGAGAGATTTCTGCCGCTACACTCACATAAAGTCAAACAGTAAGTGATGAGTGGCCTCTGGTTAATACAAGGGCTTGAGGCTACACTGTAAAAAAAATAATCCCGGGCGCCCTTAGCTCAGTTGGTAGGGCGTCCCCCCCCCATGGGCCTCGGCCAGCAGCGGACCCAGGTTCGATTCCAGCCCGTGGTCGTTCTCTGCATGTCACTCCCCTCTCTGCCCCATTTCAACTCTGTCTCTACACTATCAATAAAGCATAAAAATGCCCAAAAAATATCTTAAAAAAAAAAAATAATAATCCCCTGAAAATTCTGAAAATATCTAAGGACCTATTGTCAGATTTGTGTAGATAATGTGTGCTGTTGTATTTTAATTTATGTATTTTATGTAAAGCACTTTGGTGAATTTAGGCTCTTATAAGGTGCTATATAAATAAAAGTGACCTTGACCTTAAAGTATTTGTAACATATATGTATTCTAAAATTGTAGAATGGAGATTGGGATTTTATTTTGAGAAAAAACTTGAAATATTCAACATTAATGCTGCAAACTTACTTTTTACATGAAGTCAAAGAGTAAACGACTGTGTCTCAGGTGGTAGAGCGGGTCGGCCGATGATCAAAGGGTTGGAGGTTCGATCCCCGCCCTGCCACCTGTGTCATAGTTGTTGTGTCCTTGGGCAAGACACTTCACCCACCTTGCCTTGTGTGAATGTCGATAGTTAGCCTGCTATCGGTGTACGAATGTGTGTGTGAATGGTAACGTGGGAAAGGAAAACAGGTCTCCCTTGCAAAAGAGTCTTCGGTCTCAATGGGATTTACCTGTATAAATAAAGGTTAAAAAAATAAAATGATAAGTGGGCCGTGGCCTCAGGTTAATACAGGGGCCTGAGGCTACACTGTAAAAAAAATGTGTATTTAGGTATTTAGTACGTCATGGAGGCAATTCAATTTTATTACAACTTAAAGGGGAAGTAAGTGATATTTTTTTTGTTAACATACGTGTTAAATTTCTCTATATTCAGACAGCAATCACCTAAACAGTGTGTGTAGTTTATAACACAGGTCTCCCAGTCATTCAGCTTTACAGCAATTACCAGTTAAAATTTTGAGTAGCCCGCTCATTTTATCCAATCAGGAGAGAGAGCGCTATAAAGAGGCGGGGTCTCTGTGCCCGTGAACGATGACTCGCTGCTCTCCATCGCGGCACTATCTGATGAAGACGGCTGTGTGTTCATGTGGTGGTGACGTAGGGACGAGGGAGGGGACTGATAACTGCAGTGAAGTTAGCTAAACGTACCATATTACTTAGGCCTACTGCTCCTTTAAAGGGGCACTGTGTAATATGACATCATCAAGAAAGTTCTACAAAGTTCTAGAATGCAACGCTCCCTGGGTAACCCCAACCCTTTCGAATAATAACAGAAGCTACAGTGGCCTTCAAGGACAAGAACAATTCTAAATTTTAAACAATGCACCTGATGACATTCCAACCAACATGGATTCCTCCATAAGACTTACCCTCTCAATGTACAAAATGTAATATTTAGTGTGAATGCTGGAGCATTCACACTATTGTTATTCAAATCTTTATTAGTGTGAATGCTGGAGCATTCACACTATTGTTATTCAAATCTTTATTATTATTAGTGTGAATGCTGGAGCTTCCAGCATTCACACTATTGTTATCCAAATCTTTATTATTCCACTTCTTCCGTACGTTTTTTGGACCTTCATACCTCCTTCAAATCTTCAGCTATTTTAACCATTCAAATACCAAAATGTTCAGCTCTTTAAGGACATGTGTGGACCTCTTTTAACATTTTTCTACCTTTTAAACTTTTTAAAATATTCAGCTTTTTAACAAATTATTTTAACACTGAAGCGGGTGAGAGCAGCATTCCAAACCGCTAAAACTTCATCCTCTTTGAAACCTATCTCCTCCCGCATTTTTTCAGCTAGAGACTCCATTCAAACGTTAAACAATTCACATGAATTGCAGCTATTAAAATCCTATTCAACTTTTTAAAATCTTAAACTGTCTTTAAACAAACATAGTTTTAGTTTTAAGATTTTTTCAACCTCTTTCTAAATTTATAATGGGATCCGGATGGGATGGAATGTTCAGAGGCAGAGTGGGGAACCAACTGTTACAGTGTAGAACTGGTGTAAAAATACACCAAAA
>NC_137212.1:2560975-2563475 GCF_949987685.1 Ammodytes marinus
ACACGCAGACGGAGACACACACACACACGCACACGGAGACACACACACACACACGCAGACGGAGACACACACACACACGCAGATGGAGACACACACACACACACGCAGACGGAGACACACACACACACACGCAGACGGAGACACACACACACACACACACACACACACACACACAGATGATATTTAGAGTCTGGTCATTAGTCATTCTTTCTATCTGAAGTATCGGTAGTTCCCTGTGTGTGTCTCAATGGATTCAGTTGTGATGTGCACCACTTGGCGTCTACCTGTGCACGCCACTGCCCATCGTACTAAATTAAGTTTCACTGCAGTACGTACACTGCTGTTCATTCGCTTCACAATCAGCGGAAGCCACAACCGAAACCAATAATACAGAAGAATGGATGTAAGAAAAATCCCATTCATCGACATGATTTGGTTTAGATTAGCAGTTTGTTAAGGATTTATAACGATGGTAGACCATTGTTATAAATCCTTAACAAACTCCTAACAAACACTTAACAAATCATTAATAATCATTAATTAAGAGTTTACTAATGATCTATTAACAAGTTACAACGGATAGTTATTATAAAGTGTTACCTAATTTTTGACCTTTATTTTAGCAACAGACATGCATGCAGGCCTGGCAGACAGCGCTGCATGCAGGCTTGGCAGACAGCGCTGCATGCGAGTGTGGTGCCCCTGATCAAACAGTTGTGCATATCACAACCACCTGCCCCCTGTACAGACCACCCTCGGAAGCCAGCCTGTTTGACGTGGGACCAGAGACAAGGGCATGGCTACAAATCACTGAGTTGGACCTCTGATGTTACACGAACGAAGAAGAAGAAGAAGCAACAGACTGTGTGAAGATGAAACATGTATTTCGAATGTTGATATAAAAGGCTCATTCTATGGTTAAAACAAAAATAATAATTACAAGCAATTATACTCTAATCAAATCATACTTATGAATATTCCTTTTTCTACCAAGTCTGTTTTGAAAGATGCCAATAAATTCTACACACTGCTCCTTTAAAAAGGGAGAAAGAGTTTAGAAAAATAAAATTCTGATAAGGGGTTAAAGGTGCAGTGTGTAGAATTTCGGGTTTTATTTCCTAGCAGATTTTGTAGAAAGTAATTATAATATCCATAAGTACATTTAATTTAGTGCACATGCAGTGCAATTTTTTTTTTATAATTTATTTTTTCCCCTTAGAAAGGGTCTCATATATGTCCATATTTCTCCATACTTTGGACCAAGGCCTTGTCACCGCCATTTTGGAAGTGTCATAGTTGGAATGTCATCAGGTGCATTGTTTAAAATTTAGAATTGTTCTTGTCCTTGAAGGCCACTGTAGCTTCTGTTATTATTCGAAAGGGGTGGGGTTACCCAGGGAGCGTTGCATTCTAGAACTTTGTAGAACTATCTTGATGATGTCATATTACACACTGCACCTTTAAGCGACAAAACATGTTTAAAATTGCCCACAAAAAAAAAAGTTGACATTGTTAGCCCATAATTGCAAAACAAATCTTCTGGACATATTTTGTATCGGCTTCAGTGAACTCAGGTTGTTCTATTGCACGTTTTAGTGTCCAGTTATAAATATCTGGGCACCATCATTGATAATAACTTGAAATTTAATGCAAACACTGAAATGCTGTGCAAGAAAGGCCAGCAACGCCTCTGCTGTCTTAGAAAATTGGCCTGATTCAATGTTGACAGAAGCCTGTTGAAATAGTTTTACAGCGCTTACATTCATTCTGTCATCTCCTTCTCTATCATCTGCTGGTACGGTAACCTCTAGGGCTGGCCCGAATTATTCGAATATTCGAATACTCGTTCGGAAAATTAATATTCGGAGCTTAAATTAATATTCGGAGCTTAAATTAGTATTTGGAGCTTTGTTTTTTTTTAAATTAAAAAAAAAAATTATAATTCTTTTTTTATTTTTTTTATTTTTTTAAACTTTTTTTTGCAAGAAGCTAGTACTGCAATATAATGTCATCAAATAATTTTATATTTGGATATAAAAGTTAGTAATATTGTAGTAGTAGTATTGCTCATTTAGGAGGATATTACATCACTAAGTGTCATAGCGCATCCATTACTTCACCTCCGAGCGCGTAAATCTTCAACAAAATATGCAAATCAAAATCGGTTCCAGGGAGTATATAGGGATTATTAACGTTTTTTTTTATTTATTTAAAAAAAAAAAATAATAATTAAAAATTAACGTTGTTTTTGATGGTGTGTTTTTCTGGAACGAATATTCGAATATTCGCTCGGAAAAACCAACGAATATTCGAAGCCTGAAAAATGGCATTCGGGCCAGCCCTAGTAACCTCACTACCAAGGACAACAATTCTCTTGGGAGAATAGTTAAAAACTGCTGCGAAAATGACTGGTATCCAGTTAGAAGGCCTTGATCCTTTCTATTACAAACAGTTGCTCAAAAAATCTAGGTCCATACGACAAGACAGTGCCCACCCTCTT
>NC_137212.1:2580975-2588475 GCF_949987685.1 Ammodytes marinus
GGTTTAATGTTTTTTTATGCCCCTGGGAGTGCTTCGTAAATTCCGTTATATTGTTGTCTGACTTTCAACATAATTGCAATAAACCAGGCTATTTGAAGTTACGTAGCCCCGAAAATTTGTCCGTAAATTCTTTATCCAACGCACCTTTTAATCCAAGTTTGCTAGTTGTGCGAATACTCCTGTTAAAAAGCTGAATTAAAAGTATAAAATCTACTTTTAAATATCAAACGGAATACTCTGGTATGTTAAAAATCCCTGAAGTGAATCTAGAACTTAACTTTAACCTGTGTGTAACTTGTAATGGCGCCTGAGATTTCACTGTTGTCGGCTGAGCTGCTTATTTGGATGACACAGCGGAAATATTATACTGATAAAAAGCTGTATTCCTGAGGTGAAATTTGACACTTTTGTAGGTCCAACTTAAACCGCCCCTGAAGTGAACAGTCGAAAACAATTCTTAATCCAAAATTCAAGGTGTTTCAAGTCCTGAAATCAGATAGAAGAATTGGTTGGTCTTTGCTTGAATACGGAAGATTTGGTTGTACGTCCGTGTAGTTATTTGCTAATTTGACACCATTGTATGTCCAAAAAAAAAACGCCCATAAAGAGAAGGTTTTCAAAAATTCTTAATCCAAGAAAATGAAGATATTGAAGTCCTCCAAGTCCTCTGAAACTGGATATAAATTAACAGTTGGTTGATGTTGGTCTTGGCTTGAATATGGAAAATTTGGTTTAATGTCCTTTAAGTTTTTTGATAAATTTTAAACCAGGATAAAAAAAATTCGGCCAACACACCCCTGAAAAATAATTTTCAAGAATTCGTAATCCAAAAATATGAGGTATTTCAAGTCCTCCGAAACTGGATAGAATTTAACGGTTGGTTATTGTTGGTCTTGGCGGTAATATGGCAGATTTGGTTGTACACCAAAAGAAAATCTTGACAAATTTACACCTTTGTTAGTCAAAAAAACCACCCCTGTAGAGATTTTTTTCAAGAATTCATAATCCAAAATGTAAGGTCTTCCAAGTCGTCCTAAATTGGAAAGAACATAAAAGTTGGTCGGTGTTGGCGTTAATTAATGTTCCAAATTTGGTTGTAGGTCCTTTTAAGTGTCTTCACAAATTTGACACCTTTGTAAAATCAACAAAACGCCCCTGAAAAGTGTCTCAAATAATTCTTAATTCAAAATATACAGTCCTTTAAGTCCTCCGTAACTGGATAAGTTAAAAGTTGTTTTGTTGGCACATTTGATTAGGGTTAGGGTTAGACGTCCATTAAGTTTCTTCACAAAATCGACACCTATGTAAACCCAAAAAACCTGAAGTGGACGGTTTCAAAAAGTATTAGTCCGAAATTCAAAAAGTTAAAAGTCCTCCGAAACTGGAAAGAAATGAACAGTTGGTTGGTGTTGGTATTTGCTTTAATGTAGCAGATTTGGTTGTACGTCCATTAAGTTTCTTCAGAAATTTGACACCTTTGTAAGTCCATAGAAAAAAACGCAAAATAATTCTTTATCCAAAATGTTAGGTCCTTTAAGTCCTCCGAAAGAAATGTACAGTTGGTTGGTCTTAGTCTCTTCTTAAATATGTCCTATTCGGTTATATGTCCAAGCAATTTATTTAAAAATGTTAAGGTTTTCAAACATTCTTAATCCAAAAATCCAGAAATTGAAGTCCTCCAAGTGCAAGGAAACTGGTTAGTTTTTTCTTAAATATGTCCGATTCGGTTGTACGTCCAAGTCGTGTCTTCAAAAATCCATGGTATGAATCCACTGTAGTTCAACAGTCTTATGCCTCCAGGTGTTTGTATGTGATCCCGATGGACAGATGGACCAAAATAGCCAATAACCTGTCTACTTATGAAGCTGGCTTGTCGTTAAAATAAATGGTAAATGGACTCCACTTCGTATATAGCGCTTTTCCCTGATTTATTCCAGAGCCTTAACGGTTACCACAGTAGTTTTTCTAGGATGGGGCGGGGCGACCTCCAAAAAAAACTATGCCCTCCAAATATTCCTTCCACGGACAAGCCGAAAAGCTTAATTTTGTAGGTATTCTGATGTTAATGAGAAGGTGGAGTGAGCGTACACACAGACACACACAGACACACAGACACACAGACACACACACACACACACACACACACACACACACACACACACACACACACACACACACACACACACACACACACACACACACACACACACACACACACACACACACACACACACACACACACACACACACACACACACACACACCTGAGTAAATCCTCTGCCGAAAAGCTTAATTTTGTAAGTATTCTGATGTTAATGAGAAATTGAACTAAGCCTACGTTCTCTCTCTCTCTCTCTCTCTCTCTCTGTCTCTCTCTCTCCGTCTCTGTCCGTCTGTCTGTCTGTCACACACACACACACACACACGCTCACACACACGCTCACACACACACTCTCACTCTCTCACACACACACGCTCACACACACCTGAGTAGACCCACTGCAGTGCAGGTTTTGGGCTTACAGTACAGCGTGTCCTCGAGTGCACTCTGCTGCTGGATCAAATCCTTTCTTGTCTGGGCGCCGCCTTCCAAACCCCCAGACACGAGCCCCTGCAAAGTTAACAAATCTAATTATTGGGCTAAAAATCACGTATTTTGACAGTTTAAACCAGTTAATGTGATCTCAAAATGCACGTTTTTATTGACATTGAGACCTCTAAGTATTAGTATGAATTTTTTTTTGCAATGTTAGGGGTAAATTTAGGGCCAAAATATGACCAAAACATCAAAATAAGTAAATAAAAATTAGAAAATACTATGATGAAATTTGAATGCATCCCCTATGTTAAGTTTAAAGCAGTTACTATGATCTTAAAATGCATGTATATACTGGTAGTGAGACCTCATAGTATTTTTTTTTTATGTTAGGAGTAAATGTAGGGCTAAAATCATGATCAAAACATCAATATAAGTCAATAAAAAAAATTTAAAAATACTATGATAACATTTGAACGCATCCCCAATGCACTGTGCACTGTAGGCGGTCCATATAACCAGGCTGAGACTACACTAGATCAGTTACAACAAGCGTGACTAGGCAAATATCCACTTCAGACGAGACAGCATGATGTGCCCCAGACTAAACTAGCAAAAGCCCTGCATGTCTAGCCCCCCACACACCCCCACACACCCCCACACACACACACACACACACACACACACACACACACACACGCACACACACACACACACACACGCACACGCACACAAACTTACCGCTTTAAAAACATCCACTGACGAGCTTTCCGAAGCTTTTGGTGTGAGAACCGCAACCGCCGACTTCCACAAAATTTGGACCCCGCATGGAGAGCCCTGAAATCGGCCAAAAAAAGAGCCCTGTGTCGGTATATGGATGGATGGATGGATGGATGGATGGATAGATAGCGTGGCTAGTCCAGCAGACACGCAGCCCTACGCAGTTCATCAGTAGTGAGCGCGTGTGCTGTTGTCGGTAAACCCCGCCCACTTCTGTCTGTGAATTATGCCAACCGGAGACGGGACGGGACGGGACTGCTACACACACACACACACACACACACACACACACACACACACACGCGCACACACACACACACACACACACACACACACACACACACACACACACACACACACCTGCTGCAGTAAGAAAAAAAAATAGGCTACCGCTTGAACTCGTTTTAGTTATGACGTTTTCTAATGATTAACTATTAACTTCCGTTTTTTTCAGAAAGTAGAATTCAACTGGCACGAGGGTGTGTGTGTGTGTGTGTGTGTGTGTGTGTGTGTGTGTGTGTGTGTCGCAGTGTGCGTGAGTGTGTGTGTGTGTGTGTGTCGCAGTGTTTGGATGTTCAAAAGCTGCAGAGAAGAAGTGATGAATTATGTATAAGTTAGTGAGTGACCTGAAAAGATAGATAGATAGATAGATAGATAGATAGATAGATAGATAGATAGATAGATAGATAGATAGATAGATAGATAGATAGATAGATAGATAGATAGATAGATAGATAGATAGATAGATGGATGGATGGATGGATGGATGGATGGATGGATGGATGGATGGATGGATGGATGGATGGATGGATGGATGGATGGATGGATGGATGGATGGATGGATGGATGGATGGATGGATAGATAGATAGATAGATAGATAGATAGATAGATAGATAGATAGATAGATAGATAGATAGATAGATAGATAGATAGATAGATAGATAGATAGATAGATAGATAGATAGATAGATAGATAGACAGGCCTAATTTATCACCATATGTAACAGTGTGTGTGTGTGTGTGTGCAAGTGTGAGTGTGTGTGAGTGAGAGAGAGAGAGAGAGATACAGAGAGAGAGAGAAGGGGACAAACAGACAGACAGAGAGAGAGTGAGAGAGAGACAGACAGACAGAGGCAGTGAGAGAGAGAGAGGGGGAGAGTGTATGTGTGTGTGAGAGAGAGAGACAGACAGACAGACAGACAGACAGACAGAGGCAGTGAGAGAGAGAGAGAGAGAGAGGGGAGAGTGTCTGTGTTTGTGTGTGTGAGAGAGAGAGGCAGAGAGAGTGACAGTGAGTGAGTGAGAGAGAGAGTGTGTGAGTGTGTGTGTGTGTGAGGTGTGAGAGAGAGAGTGAGTGAGAGAGGGAGAGTGTGTGTGTGTGTGTCTTTGTTGTCGTCTAGCCCGCTCATGACGCAGCAGCAGACAGAGGCAGACTGATGTAGTGTGCTCGCTTTGAGCTGCAGCAGAGCGCATGTAGCAGCGGGTACACGGTGTACACACACACACACACACACACACACACACACACACACACACACACACACACACACACACACACACACACACACTCACCCCCATACAGACAGACACACACACACACAGAACAGAGTAAACATCATGACACGGTGATCAGTGTTTGTCTGCAGTCATCCATTGCTGTCTGTTTTCATATAGGGCTTCTCAATGCATTCATGAGATGTTACAACTTGAATTGAAGATTTTATATTTCTTGGGAATTCTCTGCGTACTGGGACATTTTCTGTGTCTGTGTGTATACCTGCACTTAAAAAAATACATATGACGCCCACTATATATAAAAAGGTACGGTGGCCTTCAAGGACAAGAAGCTACGGTGGCCTTCAAGGACAAGAAGCTATAGTTACTAAAGATGGCATCATCCACCACTGCCTCAAGTCTTTCCACAATATCAAGTGATGAGGTGAAGATGTATTTAGTTATTTATTCTATAGTACTTCTTCTTCTTCTTGGTCTTCCAACAGGTGCATTTCCCCAGGACGCCCACTATATATATAAACGTGTATAAGGTCGTTAAGTTTGTCCGTTCTGTGCTACTGTAGAAACATGGCGGTGCAACATGGCGGCCTCAGCGCCCCGCTCCTATGTAGATATAAAAGGCTCATTCTAAGGTGATACATGTTTTCTTTTTAATTTTTCAAGTGATTATACACTAATTAAAACCTACTAAATGTTATATTCCATTTCTAATGAGATGCCTTCAACGCCCGCAGACACACACACACTCCCATGGTTTATATTACCATATTTCACATGTGCTCTGATGAGGTTAAAATCAAACTGTTTAAAACCTATTGTACTCCCTTGTATACCGCTTCATTGTGGTGTAAGTACAAGAGAGCAAGTTTACAGAAACTTCGAGTGGCCTATAACGATGCCATGAGGATCCTGTTGAAAAAGCCCAGATCTACTAGTGCCAGTCAATTGTTCTGCAGTATTAATGTTTACACCTTTGAAGCTCTCTTGAGACACATAATGTACAGATTTATTCTCCGCCTAAATGATTGCAAGAACAGTCTTGTGCAGATGCTGGTGAATCCTGCATGTAGTTGTGTGCGATACCAGTCTTCCTTATGGAAGTTCTGGTACAAATCTCTGTTGTGATGTCTCTTTTTTTAATATATTCTTGTGTTTATGTCTTTATTTATTATGTGTGTTGTATATGGACCATGAGTCTGCCAATAAAGTACTACTACTACTACTACTATATTAGCTCTGTGTGTGTGTGTGTGTGTGTGTGTGTGTGTGTGTGTGTGTGTGTGTGTGTGTGTGTGTGTGTGCGTGCATGTGTATGAATGTGTGTGTGTGTGTGTAAGCGTGTGTTTCTCTCTCTCTGCCTTTGTGTGTGTGTGTGTGTGTGTGTGTGTGTGTGTGTGTGTGTGTGTGCTTGCATGTGTGAGTGTGTCTTTCTCTCTCCTTGTGTGTGTGTGTGTGTGTAAGCGTGTGTTTCTCTCTCTCTGCGTTTGTGTGTGTGCGTGCCTGTATGTGTGTCTCTATCTGTGCGTGCCTGTGTGTGTGTCTATCTGTGCGTGCCTGTGTGTGTGTGTGTGTGTGTGTTCCTGCGTCCCTGTGTGTGTGTGTTATATTCCATTTCTAATGTAACACTGTTGAAATTGGCAAACTGTCAATCAAATCCCCTGAGCCAACCCCCATTCCCCAGGTGAACCAAATCAGCTAATTAAGCATTCAGGCAGCAGGACACAGTTAAAACACCAGTCAATCAGAACTTTTGGAAGAGAAGCACAACACAGGAGAGACACAACCAAACTTACCAACCCTGGAAACAAAACATACTTACCTGGACTGTGACTGAAAACATGGGGGAGCTGATCTGCTGCTGAGGAGGACGCTTCCAACACTGAACACTGGTGAGAGCTCCAAAATGGGACACTTAATTAAAATGCTGCTCCCAAATAGAGCAGACTTGTAATCTTACCTGTTTACCTAAACAGGTCAGGCCCTATTGCCGGAGCGAGATGATGGCGAGCTAAAGGAGAAGAACAAACTCGAGTCCAATTCCCTAAAAAGGCAGGCTTCAAGCTGGCTGCCTGGAGTGTGGTAGGATTTCCCCTGCCCAAACAAACACTGACTTCCTTGAACATACTGCACCCACAAACACATCTAACCTGCAGTGAATGAAGTGTGTGGGATGCATTGTTTTATGTTTAGTCTAATCAATGTTTGAGTAGAACTGGGAACTGTGGATCTAAATGTATGGAGTAAAGTGTGCCCATACCAAGTGTGAACATCTAAGATAATTGAATTGAATTGAAGGCCTAATTTTTATTTATGTTTGTTTATATTTCCTTGATTGAGTCAAGTGATTATTCTTTGTTTATTTTAAATACAAAACCGGTACCAAATATCTGTGTTGTGTCTTTAATCCTCCACGAGACCAACCTACCTATTAGCCCAGTACTCTGGTAGAGTTTGATTTTTCGATAACATATTATTTACAAACATATCTCAGTTAAAGTAAAATTGTGTACCCTAGGGTTACACTAACCTGTTCAAACAGTAACTTTAAGTCACTTTCACACTGTCCAAAAACGCTAAAATGACTGTATAGCCGCTAACATCCGTATTATGCCTGCTGTTTGAATCTGGGCTCTGTATTGTATTATGACCCATTATTCATAAACATAAC
>NC_137212.1:2595975-2598475 GCF_949987685.1 Ammodytes marinus
TGAAGGCCACTGTAGCTTCTGGTATTATTCTAAAGGGTTGTGGTTACCCAGGGAGCGTTGCATTCTAGAACTTTGTAGAACTTTCTAGATGATGTCATATTACACACTATTAACCCTTAAATATTAAGGGAAGTTTTGGCCGTAACCCCTCCCTACACACATACACACACAAAATACGTCCGCGTGGGGTACTTTGTATGCGCCTTTTTCGATTTTTCACTTTATTTGGAGTGTTTTTTTTCGCTGACACATCCAGTGGTATTCCAGCTAACTAGAGGACAAATTGTTGTCTGTATGAACTTTTTATTTTATTTAAAACATTTTAAAATATTTTTATTAACAATATGGCATAATGGACATGGAGAAATGTAATTATTATTTATTTTTCAAACAGCATTTGATATTCACTGATTTTGAGAAGTGATTTTGACAACAATGACTGACTCTTCCTTTTAAGGTGACGGCTTGTCTCACACACAAAAAAAACATCCATCTGGGGTATTTTTTGGCGCCATTTTGGACTTTAAAAAAAATTAACTTTGTTTTTCTGTTTTCAGAGCTAATGTCTCTCTAGTGTTGGTCCAGTGCCATTCCAGCTAACTAGAGGACAAACTGTTGTCTGTATGAACCTTTTTTTTTATTTTGTTTTAAAATATATTTTTATTATATACATTTGGACATGGAGACATTATTTTTTTAATTTTTCTACAGCATTTGACATTTGTATATGATGAAGCCTACATGAACTTCTGACATTAAATGTAATCGAATATGAAAACATGTAGAAGTGAGTCGTGCTACCAACCTGCGGCTCTGCGCTCGATCTTTGCCGACCACTGTGGACAAGAACAACACATTCATTTCATCAGACTGGAAATGTCACATTGAGGTAATATAAACACACAGCAAAAATGGTGAAGAAATGGTGAGCGGACAAAACACATTGACGTTTACAGTGCAGCCAGAGTCCATTTTTTATTTTATTTTTTAACCTTTATTTCTACAGGTAAATCCCATTGAGACCGAAGACTCTTTTACAAGGGAGACCTGTTTTCCTTTCCCACGTTACCATTCACACACACATCCATACAACGATAGCAGCAGGCTTACTATCGACATTCACACGAGGACTTGAATCCAATTGAGAATCTGTGGAGGGAGCTAGAGATCAGGGTGATGGCAGCGAGACCCTCCAAACTGAAAGAGTTGGAGCTCATTGCTAAAAGATGAATGGACAAAAATACCAGTGGAGAGATGCAAAAAGCTGGCCAGCAATAATAGGAAGCGTGTGATTGCTGTAATAGCCAATAAAAGCTTTTTTTTTATTGACTATTGAGAAGGATATGAATCATTTTGGACATGCCACTTTTTGTTCCAATGTAAATAAAAGCTGAAAAATATTTTTATTTTTTCTACAATGAAAATTTTTTTTTAAGTCTTTATTGAACATGGTGAAAAAAAAAAATAATAATAATAACACAAACAAAAATAAAACAATTGAGCAATAAAAAAAAGGAAAGAAATAAATTTAAAAACAAACAAATGGGATCCTAAACAACAAATACATAACTCAAATAACATAGTTCATGTTCAAAAGGGATAGGAAGAAGTTAAAAAAAACTGTTCTGGTCCTACCCCCTCTTATTTTTTATAATTGTTTACAAAAAAATAAATAAAAAAATAAATCTTCAGTAAGTGTCAGTGAAAAATGAACTTGTACACAAAAAATTAACTTGTACATGGTCTTATTATCTTCTGGGAGACGCCTGTGTCATTTCCAATCAAGAAAAAGCTTGCTGGTTTCATAAAAGTAACTTTAAGTACAAATTTGCCAGGGGTATGAATAATTTCGTTTTGTACATCCACATAGGCCTACATAACAATGTGGACAGTTTTTGAGGTGAGTTTACATGTTTTGATTTATTTAAAAAAAAATGCACTTACAGTTCCTGCAATCAAGCTGGTCAGACCGAGAAGGAAAACCAAGTGGAGAGATAAAGCCATCTGAAGAAAAGTATTTACCAGGGATTTTTTTTATTTTTTAAATTTTGGTCAAAAGCATCAAGAAAAGCTGTGTTTTCCCCTGAATATACAGCTCCGGAAAAAAATAAGAGACCAGTCTGGATTTTTCTTCAATCTTCATCTCTACATTACTTCAGGGACAGGCTCTTAATGACAATATTTTCATTCGGAATTTGTTAGAAATATTGTCAGTAGTTTATATTATATTAACCAAAATCTTCATTCTAAACATATGACTATAAATAGTAAAACGAGAGACACTGAACATTTGGAGTGGTCTCTTCATTTTTTCCAGAGTTGTGGTAACCATTGGGGTTCAACATTTAACATAGGCTACATATAACTACTAGGACCAACAACATTTTCAACACATTAATATTATTTTTATTTATTTTTTCTTATTTATTCATGTGATGTTGCAGGTCTTTAAAATGCCTTTTTGTTTGAAAAGACCAACAGTCAAAAATGTTCAAGTAAT
>NC_137212.1:2609403-2611903 GCF_949987685.1 Ammodytes marinus
CCTTCAGGGTCTTGACTTAAAAATAAAAATATGTTGGAATGAAATGTGAGGATAACATTGATGCATTTCACCATATATTATAGACCTTATCCCAAGTATGCAAACGAGGGGACGTAGCTCAGTGTGTAGGGCGGTCGTCCACTGGGTTACAGGGTCGCTGGTTCGATCCCCCGTCTCCCCGCCACATGTCCAAGTGTCCCTGGGCAAAGAGACACTGAACCCTATATGTCTCCTGATAGTTAGCTGCTTGCACCCTGCGTGGTAGCTGCTGCTGCTATCGGTGTATGAATGTGTGCTCCAGTTGTAAGTCGCTTTGGATAAAAGCGTCTGCTAAATCGGCCGATGATCAAAGGGTTGGAGGTTCGATCCCCGCCCTGCCACCATGTGTCATGGTTGTTGTGTCCTTGAGCAAGACACTTCACCCACCTTGCCTCGTGTGAATGTCGATAGTTAGCCTGCTGCTATCGGTGTATGAATGTGTGTGTGAATGGTAACGTGGGAAAGGAAAACAGGTCTCCCTTGCAAAAGAGTCTTCGGTCTCAATGGGATTTACCTGTATAAATAAAGGTTAAAGAAAAAAAAAAAAAAAGATTAACGAGACCTTCAAATGCAGAACAGATTCTTCCAAGATTGAGAAATGAGCTCAAAAGAGTTTCAAATATGTTTTTCATCTGTTCTCGTTTTGAATACGATTGGAAACTATAGTTTGTAGGATGAAAAATAATTGGAATAATGATTTGGCTTTCCTCATTTATTGTAAATTGTTTCGTTAAAAACAACTTCAACAGTGGCTGCGCTAAATGAACACAAGTAGTTTGACAGGAAAGCGTAGAATTGAATTAAAATGGTCTCGAAGCTGAAAGTGTGTGAGTGATTGAAGACGATTGGTTGTTTTTCTCGAACCACTATATACCACAAGCGACCTCATGTCTTTCTTTCTGTGGATAAGATGATCTCAAAGGCTGTTTGATGTTAAAGCAGCCGTCTGTGTGTGTGTGTGTGTGTGTGTTTGTTTCTGTGTCTGTGTGTGTGTGAGCGAGAGAGACAGTGTTTGTGTGTGTGTGAGCGAGAGAGAGCGAGAGAGACGGTGTGTGTGTGTGCGTGTGTTCATGAGTGTGTGTGTGTGTGTGTGTGAGCGAGAGAGAGAGACGGTGTGTGTGTGTGTGTGTGTGTCAGCTGTCTCCCTGTTCTCACATTAATATCCCATCAGTAGAATAAAGCCAACGCTGTACCGTCTGCACACAGTAAGCTGCTCCGACACTTTCATCAAATATTTACTTCTATAGGCAACCACTGTATGGGAGCACAGCTTGAAGTGTGTGTGTGTGTGTGTGTGTGTGTGTGTGTGTGTGTGTGTGTGTGTGTCTGTGTGTGTGTGTGTGTGTGTGTGTGTGTGTGTGTGTGTGTGTGTGTGTCTGTGTGTGTGTTAACTGAGTGTGAGGTTTAAGTTCAGAGACTTGAAGCAATACTTAACTTCAGTATCAAACTATCACACACACACACACACACAAACGCACGCACACACACACACACACACACACACAAACACACGCACGTGCACGCACACACACACACACACACACACACACACACACACACACACACTGTTTACTATTGCTTCCTTGATGTTATTGTTCAAGGATTAATTTCCTACAGACATGTATCTTATAAAAAAATATGACAGACAGGCAGACAGACAGACAGACAGACAGACAGACAGACAGACAGACAGGCAGACAGATAGACAGGCAGACAGACAGACAGGCAGACAGACAGACAGACAGACAGACAGACAGACAGACAGACAGACAGACAGACAGACAGACAGACAGACAGACGGATAAAACAGGTTGTCCCACTGTGGGGCCTTAGAACACATAAGTAGAAACATAAGCAGCTTCACAGTTCTTGCTGTTCAGTGATCGATATTTTTGTTGAGTCTCTGTGTGTGTGTGTGTGTGTGTGTGTGTGTGTGTGTGTGTGTGTGTGTGTGTGTGTGTGTGTGTGTGTGTGTGTGTGGATGACTTCACTCTCATATCTCCAAGAATGAATCACTCAGTGCGTTTACATGCAGACTCATAATCGGATAACTAAACGAATAAGACTTCAACAGGACTTGTAAAATGCATGTAAACACCTTTATCCGATCTACTTCGCACACAAATCGGCACAATAACGGACAAGAGATGTCGGATAAGAACACCTAGATAAGTCGTTCGTTGTCGGCTTTCTCTCTGCATGTATACAGGGATCGGACATCGCATATCGGACTTCTCGTTCTGTGCTTGTGTGCCTGCGCGTAATAGGCTACACCATGGGTTGTTGCCGGAAGAGAACCGGACGTGGCTCTTTCAACACTTGTTGAAAGCATGGTTGAAAGGGCTACAGCGCCACCTAGCATAGTGGAGACAGTCATGCATTGGACATTTATCCGATATCTGAAAGGCCATGTATACTCAGACAAGTGACACGGTCCGTTCAAGTGTCTAGTTCGATATAT
>NC_137212.1:2634403-2636903 GCF_949987685.1 Ammodytes marinus
TAGAATTTTGAGTTTTATTTCCTAGCAGATTTTGTAGAAAGTAATTATAATATCCATAAATACATTTAATTTAGTGCATAATAGCTGGATATCTTTTTTTTTTTATTATTATTTTTTTCCCTTAGAAAGGGTCTCATTATATGTCCATATTTCTGCATATTTTGGACCAAGGCCTAGTGCCGCCATCTTGAAAGTGTCATAGTTGGAATCTCATCAGGTGCATTGTTTGAAATTTAGAATTGTTCTTGTCCTTGAAGGCCACTGTAGCTTCTGTTATTATTCTAAAAGGTTGGGGTTACCCAGGGAGCGCTGCATTCTAGAACTTTGTAGAACTTTCTTGATGATGTCATATTACATACACAGTGCACCTTTAATGTGAGGTCAAGTGTCGCTGCCCCATTTCATCTCTTTCTCTCCAAAACTATCTGATAAAATAAAAACAAAAAAAATAATCTTAATAAAATAAACAGACTATCTCTATGGTTATGTAATATACCAGCTGCAGTAGTTAATGTTAAAGGGACACTGTGTAACATTTTAAGTAATTTATTAGCTAAAATCAATATCCTCATTCATAAACATGTCCTCATTGGTGTAAAATCACCTCTGCCAATAATCTGAATTATCCTCCTGAGCGGAGAATTACAAATATTAATATTACATTTTGTCCATTGAGCGGGCAGGTCTTATGGAGGCATCCATGTTGGTTGGAATGTCATCAGGTGCATTGTTTAAAATAGAATTGTTCTTGTCCTTGAAGGCCACTGTAGCTTCTGTTATTATTCTAAAGGGGTGGGGTTACCCAGGGAGCGTTGCATTCTAGAACTTTGTAGAACTTTCTTGATGATGTCATATTACACACTGCACCTTTAAGGTCAAGTATTCTCATGCATCTTCAAACCAAGCGAAAACATCCAGACACACACCCACACACACACACACACACACACACACACACACACACACACACACACACACACAGAGGTCAGACTACAAAATGATGGTGATAAACCTTGTTTTTATGCTTTTCAGAGACACTAGGGACATGCATATGTGTGAATCCATGCATAAACAATCTTTCTAAACATCTATAGGCTTTATGTCTTAACGTAGATTATACGCTTCGATAAATACCCAGCGACATTCTTTTTTTTTTGGCATTTTTATGCTTTATTGATAGTGTAGAGAGAGAGTTGAAATGGGGCAGAGAGGGGAGTGACATGCAGAGAACGACCGCGGGCTGGAATCGAACCCGGGTCCGCTGCTGGCCGAGCCCCATGGGGGGGAGACGCCCTACCAACTGAGCTAAGGGCGCCCCCTCCCATGGACATTCTTTACGCTACTACAGGTGAGGTCATGGTGAGTTCAAGGGGTCGGTTGATGTTGATGAACAATTATTATTATTATTATTTTTTTCTTTAACCTTTATTTCTACAGGTAAATCCCATTGAGACCGAAGACTCTTTTACAAGGGAGAGCTGTTTTCCTTTCCCACGTTACCATTCACACACACATTCATACACCGATAGCAGCAGGCTAACTATCGACATTCACACGAGGCAAGGTGGGTGAAGTGTCTTGCCCAAGGACACAACAACCATGACACAGGTGGCAGGGCGGGGATCGAACCTCCAACCCTTTGATCATCAGCCGACCTGCTCAACCACCTGAGACACAGTCGCCCCAAATGTTGATGAACAATTATCATCAATGTATATATAAAATAAAAGTTTTGTCATGTATTTTCTTCCTCTAATGTTTTCTTTATTGGGTAATGGAGCAGTGTATATTCATTCAAGTGTGTTTAAATTAGTATGTACTTACTTTAAAATGACCAGCCACTCTGGTTTGATGTCTGCACAAGTGCGGATGTAGTTTTTTGGTCTCTATCACAGCGTTCCAAATCACATACTCTTTCTTTTTACTACACTACATACTAAAGTACAGAAGAGTTTTAGTATTTTTACTACACTACATACTAAAGTACAGAAGAGTTTTAGTCTTTTTACTACACTACATACTAAAGTACAGGAGAGTTTAAGGGCCACAGACAGGAGAGAAAAAAAACAGATAAGGAAGATTATTTTTTTTCATTATGTCGAGAAATGTCAAGAATAAAGATGAATGCTCCAAACTGCTATTGGAGTTAGTGGGGCATTTATGTACTATCAGCATACTACAATTGACCTGCATGTATTAGGACAATCCTAAATCTTTTTCTGGCATACTAAATAGTAGGGAAGTATGGGGTTTGGAACGCAGGATATGGTTGCGTTCCGAATCGCATACTTTCTACTATATAGTATGGTAGAAAAAAGATTTAGGATGTCCCGATTCTTGTGGCCAGATTTAGGATGGTTAGAAGTACCCAGATGTCCTACTTCATCCGGCCAAGATTGTTAGTGTTGAAAAGTGCATCCTATTTGGGCGATTCTGACCCACAATCCGGTGCGCACGTGAAGTGACGTCACATCGACGAAGCCTCCATATGAAAACAAAC
>NC_137212.1:2649403-2654403 GCF_949987685.1 Ammodytes marinus
TCATATGAAGGCAACAAAGAAATATCTATTAAATTATCACAGTAGATAGGAATGCAGTTATTGAGCCACTGTGGGGTCCGCTCGCTGAAAGACGCATCTGTATAAAACTTATTAGATAAAATAATCTATTTCCAAGTGCAGACATTGCAGGCTGTGACATCACTCTCAGGCCAACCGGTCGCCATGTTAAAGCTGCAGTGTGTAGAATTTTGAATTGTATTTCCTAGCAGACTTTGTAGAAAATAATGATAATATCCAAAAGTATGTTTAATTTAGTGCATAATAGCTGGAATTTTTTTTTTTAGATTTTTTTTGTTTTTTCATATATGTCCATATTTCTCCAGCCTGGTGCTACCAGACCATCGCACTTCATTTCATTTGTACAGAAGGTCTGGCAGTGCTGTAATTGGCAAACGTTCACTCATGGAGGCGGGTGTCTGTTAAAGTTTAAAACTATTGGATCTGCCCAGTGCCACTCTGGATTAGCCAACCAATCGCATAACGTTTGGTCGTCACGTGTGTCATGAGCCGGCTTCTGGCAACTGAAACTGGAGCGCGACTTCGACGTCATCGTTCTCAGCCACTCGCTCTGTTCGCTGATTGGACCGGCTGTCGAATCTCCGGCAAAACTGGGAAATGGGCTGTACACCCAGACTGACTACTGAAGGGAAAATAAAATTTGGCCGGAAGTAGGCGGGCGGGCGGAGCCAGGCTAATATTTCTCCATACCAAACAAACAAACAAAAAACTTCTACTTGTTACAGCATAATTTAAGCTAGTGATGTTAGCTACCTCTGTCCAAGGTCCTGAATCTTTCCTAGACCTATATATAGATGCTGCTGCCCAGTGTCTGAATTGTACTAGTCTTTAGTGTGTGGTGTCAACACCATCCAAAATAAAATAAAAGATAGGGGAGTGACTTCATGGGGAGAGGAAGCGAAGCAGGGGAGGAAGAGACGTACTATCCAGTTATTTACTTTAATTTCTGATTTTATTCTCAATTACTCTAAATAGTACTGTGATGACACAGTAAAAGACATCACAGTAATATTTACAAAGTAAGTTTTTTTTAACCCTATATTTCTCTTTCTGTGATGTCACGAGAAAGAGAAATATAAAGTTAAAAACACTCTTTCTGCCTTTTCTCAGGCTAGGATGAACCGATTTAAAAAAGAATTGCACATTTATACTACATAGGATCTCAGAATTCAATACACCTTCATATTCCCACCGGTGAAGTAGGCCTTTAACAATTTATCGACCATCTTTATTTACCGACAGAGATCTCTAATAGCATTCACACATTTGTAGAGCATTTCAGTTGTTCCACACAATGAACAACTGTATTTCTTTCAGAGCAATTATGCGTGATTGCTCTGAAAGAAATATAAATGGTAAATGGACTTGACTTATATAGCGCTTTCTAGCCGATTTTCTCAGCCCCAAAGCGCTTTACATTTCTTACCACATTCACCCATTAATACACACACTCATACACCGATGGTAGAAGCTGCCATGCAAGGCGCTCTCTGAACCATCGGGAGCAATTTGGGGTTCAGTGTCTTGCTCAGGGACACTTCGACATGTGGCGGGGAGACGGGGGATCGAACCTCCGACCCTGCACACCAGAGGCGAACTCCATACCCACTTCGCCACTGCCGCCCCTTAATATAGTCGTATCGATCAAATCACTCGCTCAGAACCACTGCTGTATTATTAACAATTAACACACAGACAGACAGAGAGAAAGCGCTTATTTGAGAGGTTTAGCGGACAGAAAAACTTGCTGTAAAATCCCGTGTGTTCGGCTGTGGTTGATATCCAGTTAAAATGCTGTTCTGAAGACTTTTTTGTTCCCATTTTAACCTGCAATTTTCATTTTATTTGCTTCTTTTATTCGCTTTTAAATGTTTTTCGCTTTTAAATGTTTTATAATGTGTTTTATGTATTCTAATCTTGCCCCTATAAAGCACTTTGAGTGGCCTAGTGTCTGAATTGTGCTATAGAAATAAACTTGCCTTGCCTTGCCTTGCCTTGCCTTGCCTTGCCTTGCCTTGCCTTGCCTTGCCTTGCCTTGCCTTGCCTTTAGACTGACATCTGAGCCACTGGCACAAGTGCAAAACAGATCATAGTAAAACCTGCTCAGTACATCGGTTTACACTGATACAAAATTGTTCAGAAATGTTCAACTGCTCCAAACAGAAACACTAGGTGAGACCATGGAGTGTATATACTATATATGAGTGAGACGAGTGTCGGTTTGTAGCGTTCTCTCTTCTGATTGGATAAAAATTTCGGGATACTCCAATAAGTTTATTTGCCGATTACATGCAGAGCAGCTGACTGAGAGATCGGCTTTATGAAACGCACACATTATGTAAGTGGTAATGTCTGAATAAAGAGTGATTTAACACTTATATTAACATAAATAAACCGCTTACTTCACCTTTAAACAAATGTGGCTTCGAAACAGCTTGTAACACACTGAATAGTAAATATGCTGCTAAGTGTCTGAGTGAATTAAAAGTAGAAATGATTGCATGATTGTGTCCTGACCAAGACGAACGACAACACAAGAATTACATGGGGAAATAATTGTGTTTTATTGGGCAATAAAAAAAAATATTCTCCAAAATTGAGAAAGTGAGGGAGGGGGAGGGGGAGGGGGAGTGTGGGGGAGGGGGGTGAGAAAGTGAGGGAGGGGGGGTGGGTGGAGGGGGGATGAGAAAGTGAGGGAGTGGGAGTAGGGGGGGGGGATAATAAATTTAGTGCACATATATAGCTCTTTGCTAGTCCGACTGGAAAACTCAAATTGCTACATATGGCATTCGCATTCACACACACATTCACACGGTTAAGTTAAGGTGGTAAGCAACGGTAGGATGTCCTAACAGGTAGATAAAGGGGGCCTCCCAGTAACCATGAGGTCGCTGGTTGGAATCCCCACACCATCTCTACCATTGTGTCCCTGAGCAAGGCACTGTGTCAGGGGCGGCGCTGTGCTATGGCTGACCCCGTGCTCTGACCCCCTCCCCAGTGTGCTAAATAACTTGAGAGGGGGTCTGCTCAGAGGCAAGAAAAACAAAAAACCCACCTTAACTTAACGGTGAATGGACCGACTTACATATGAAGGTAATACAGCGCTTTGCTAGTCAGAAGACCACTCAAATTGCTGTATATACTCACACGCAGTCCATCCACCCATTCACACAGTCAGTCACACACACGTTCACACACCACACATTCACACACAGATTCACACACACACACACACACACACATTCATTCATCAGTTTGGCTAAGGGGCTAGGGGGTAGGATTGAACCTAAGGGGGTAAGGGGAGGGATATAGACAGGGGTGTGTCAGTAAGGTGTAAGGGAAAGGGGGTGAGGGAAAGTGGAATTCAGTAGTATAGAGGGAGGGAGGGAGGAAAGGAGGGAGGGATGGAGGGAGGGAGGGAGGGAAGGAGGGAGGCAGGGAGGGCGGGAAGGAAGGAGGGAGGGAGGGAGGCAGGGAGGGCGGGTGTCTCAACTTATGAAGCAGAACATTCTCTTGAAGAAAGAGGGAGTGTGAGTCTTCAAGGCTTCATTTTCCTTCTTGTTCTGTGTCGGGAAGAATTGGAAATTAAACAAAGTTAGTCCTGAGATAAAATAGAAAAAAAAACATTTGTAGAAATCAAACAGTTTTGACGTTTCATGTGATTTATGATCATCAGAGGAGAAATTAAACTGTCTGTCTGTCTGTCTGTCTTTCTGTCTCTGTCTCTCTCTCTCTCTGTCTCTGTCTCTGTCTCTGTCTCTCTCTCTCTCTCTCTCTCTCTCTCTCTCTCCCTCCCTCCCTCCCCCTCTTTCTCTCTCTCTCTCTCTCCCTCTCTCTCTCTCTCCCCCTCTCTCTCTCTCTGTCTCTCTCTCTCTCTCCCTCCCTCTCTCTCTCTCTCTCTCTCTCTCTCACCGTTTCACGCGTGGACAGGTGACACTTGCCCTCAGTGGACAGGTTACTAATCGCTCTCTTCTTCATCTCAGCCGCTGTGACTGGCTGTCTCTCTCTCTGTCTCCCTCTCTCTCTCCCCCTCCCTCTCTCTCTCTCTCTCCCTCCCTCCCTATCTCTCCCTCTCTCTCTCCCCCTCCCTCTCTCTCTCTCTCTCCCTCCCTCCCTATCTCTCTCTCTCTCTCTCTCTCTCTCTCTCTCTCTCTCTCTCTCTCTCTCCCCCTCCCTCCCCCCCCTCTCTCTCTCTCTCTCTCTCTCTCTCTCACCGTTTCACGCGTGGACAGGTGACACTTGCCCTCAGTAGACAGGTTACTAATCGCTCTCTTCATCTCAGCCTCTGTGACTGGCTGTCTCTGTCTCTGTCTCCGTCTCCCTCCCCCTCCCTCTCTCTCTCTCTCTCCCTCTCTCTCGCTCTCTCTCTCTCTCTCTCTCTCTCTCCCCCTCCCTCCCCCCCCTCTCTCTCTCTCTCTCTCTCACCGTTTCACGCGTGGACAGGTGACACTTGCCCTCAGTAGACAGGTTAATAATCGCTCTCTTCTTCATCTCAGCCTCTGTGACTGGCCGGACCTTGGTCTTCATCAAACACCTTCTCACACGCTTCCACCAGCTCACTTTCTTTCGGTGACTCCTCCTTCTTTTGAGACCATCATCTTCTTCATTCGTTATCGACTCCGCTATTATCTCGCTCTCATGGTTGTCAAAATCGCCGTCCCGCGATAAAGCAAGTGTCCCGTTCATTGGGGTTACTGTAGGGACAGAGGGGGACTTGGGTGTAGGCGTGGAGGGTGTTTTGATAGTAGATTTGAAGGGTGTCTTTGGGCTTTGGGCTTCTGTGTTCACTTGTGTTAACAGAAGGATGGTGGTTGGGCTGCTGATGTGGTGGTCTTCTTCTGTAGTATTTGTCTGTCTTGTGTCCCGATGGTTTGGTTCGTTCTCTTGCTCGAAGCTCTCGCTGCTTTTCACAAGAATGCGAATCGTGCCGGAGAAAGTTGGAGAGCGTTTCTGTTGAAAGA
>NC_137212.1:2679403-2694403 GCF_949987685.1 Ammodytes marinus
CGTGCAGGCGGAGCTAGCTTCTGGCTAACGCGTCAACCGGGTGAGTTAACTAATGCTATCCGACCGGTGCTAACTTGGTTTATCAGCTAAAGCACAGCCAAAGGAAGCCCATTCTCCTGGCTCACTTTCCACACGTCTCGGCTTCATACAGCAACAGCCGCCCGACTACATTTCCTCCTCGGTGTTTCTCAGTCTCTGTGTACACACTGTCCTCCCACCGTGTTAGTTGTTGGTATCCGGGGAATGGTAAATTGAGGGTTCGTTGCATAGATAGTATAGTATAGATAGTTCGTTGGTGAAGACATTGCTATTCGCTGTCTGCCTTAGTAGGGCCAAACAGTAGTTTCAGACTGCTAGGGTCGTGAACGCTCACGCAACTGACGCATCAACGTCGTTGCCAAGTGAACAGACAGTCCCACAGCCAATAAGAACGGAGTATCTGAGCCTGCTCTGATTGGTCAAAATTAACATGAGCGGTGGCAATTTTAGGGGGCAGCACACAGAGGCAGGGGGGAGCAAAGTGATGAAAAAATATTTTCAGACTACTTCACCTACATATAGCTGAATGGCTATTATGACAGTTTTGCCAAATATTACAGTGAAAAAATTAGACACTGCAGCATAGGTGAATAATACAATGTATAAAAAAATGTGTATTATTTGGAATGTTGGTTCTCTACAATCATATGAGGTCATCTTTGAGTCATGATTGACATGTGTGCAAAGTTTACCTGCACTTTAAATTCTAAAAATGTCTTACTCCGGGGAGGTGTCGAACGTCATTTTATTCTCGCAACTCTGTCACCGAGAACTTTGTTCTTTCTTCTCGCGGAGTATGTAACAGGCTTTAAGGGATTGGAGTTTTGAGTCAAAGACAGGTGCACGTGCCAATGGTGTCACCATGGTGACAGAGAGCTAATCAGTGTCAAGTGTAAACAGCTGCTAATCTACACACGTACAGACACTTCTGTCCCCAACCAGATCACACAGACAGAGGTTTTAAATGAACGCATAAGTCTAAACTGCTGCCTGAGGACGACCTAGAGAGAGAATGTATATGAATCAGCTAAAGGACTATGAAGATGTGGAAAAGTAATTATAGTCTTAAGTATGAACAGTAGTGAATTGTTGAACTCTAATAGAAATGTTGTTGAATATTTAAAAATGTCTAGATCAAATTATAATTGAAAGACATGAAAAAAAAAATTATGAATACAAAATATTGTATTGAAAAGTTGAACAAAAGTGGAAAAACTAAAGGTTTATAAAGTCGAAGTTTATAAAGGTCATACTTGTGTAAAATAAGTTTAAAAGGAGATGAGTTTTTTTTTAAATTATCTATTTCAAATAGCCTACACAATGGTATAACTGCAGCAAGACAAACTATGCAATTAATATTAGATATTATTGCATATTTAATCAAGTAAATAAATTACTATTTCATTTAGAACTGTGCCATATCTCTCCTCTTCACCCCAAAGCCCAAAAAACATTAGGATTAAAAAAAGACAGTGCCTCACCAGCCATAAACCTCACTGCACGTCTCTTCACATTCACACTCTCTCACTCACACACACACACACACACACACACACACACGGACTCTCTCACTCACACAAACACACACACAGTTTCACATGGGATGTTACTGGTTTCTATGGCAACAGTTGATGACAGTGTCTTCAGTTATTTTGGTCCTGTAATACACTGATATGCAGCAGTTGGTTGGACACCATTTAGCTTGGAAGCCCAAAACTTCCATTGTGTAGGTTCGGTAGTCACATCTATGCGACCGGCAGAATATGTCTTTTTTGGGTGTAATAAACCTTTAAATATCTCTGAAGTTATGAATTTTATGAAAAAATTGTGAATTATGGAAATGTGCTCCCATGCAAGACGAACATGGGACAATTTGAATCCTTAAAAGGAGTTGAAAAGTTGAATATATAGAGGTTTGAATAACATTTCTTGCTGAAGTTATGAAGAAGTTGAAAGACATGGATACAAATCTTAAAACTATGAAATAGTAATTGAATAGACTTGGAGCTAAACTACCTTGATGGCTTGAATTTATATGAATCAGCTAAAGGAGTATGAAGATGTGGAAAAGTAAGAAACAGTCTTAAATATGAACAGTAGTGAATTGTTTAACTCTAATAGGAATGATGTTGAATATTTAAAAATGTCTAGATAAAATTACAATTGAAAGACATGAAAAACAATGTATGTGTGAAATAGGCCTTCAAAGAGCAGAGTGTTTGCCCCATTTCAACTGTGCCTCTACGAACTGTCTAATAAAGCGGAAAAAAGAAAAAAAGAATCAAGAAAAAAAAGTGAAATTGCCCTTTAATGGGCAGAGTGAGTCACCAAGGTGAGTGTATGTCTTATTGAGGGTCTGTGATCAGGCAGAAACCCCACCTTTTAGAGGCCTCAGAGAGGTCATTTCATCCAAAACGTCACCTCAAACCGCTGCCTCTAACTAGCGGACCCTGAGTCTAACTGACAAAATTATTTTATTGTTAGAACCAGAAGAATCTGATGAAGACACAGTGTGAAGATTATGTCTGTAATGTGAAGAATATGAGAACCAGAGCATTTCAAAGGTGTGGTACAGTCTGCCTTTCTCCAGAAATGTCATGTCTCAGTTATCAAGGCGGCAGTTGGTTGGACACCATTTAGCTTGGAAGCCCAGACCTCCCGTTGTGTAAGTCCGATTGCTTCAGTAGTCACATCTATGCGACCGGCAGAATATGTCCTACATTTTGATGTAAAAATTATCCACGTAGGGTTTAATTTGTGGGAGTGAGAGGCAGTTAAGTGGAAGGTTTTGGTGTATTTTTACACCAGTTCTACACTGTAACAGTTGGTTTCCCCAGTCTGCCTCTGAACATTCCGTCCCATCCGGATCCCATTATAAATTTAGAAAGAGGTTGAAAAAAGCTTAAAACTAAAACTGTGTTTGTTCAAAGACAGTTGAAGATTTTAAAAAGTTGAATAAGTGTTTAATAGCTGTAATTAATGTGAATTGTTTAACGTTTGAATGGAGTCTCTAGCTGAAAAAATGCGGGAGGAGATAGGTTTCAAAGCAGAGGAAGTTTTAGCGGTTTGGAATGCTGCTCCTATCCGCTTCAATGTTAAATAATTTTGGTTTAATTGCTTATTAATTATGAAGTTATTAATTTTTTTGAATTTTTTTAATGAAAGCACACATGTGGAAAATGGGCTGAATATGAGGATAGTTGAAGGAAGTTTGTGGAATGAAGCATGTTGAAGATATGGACGTGCATGAAAAGCGGGCGGAATAATAATAATAAATGCGGTGAATATCAAAGCTGTGAATGCTTTCAGCATTCACACCAAATATACAGCTCTGGAAAAAAATAAAAAAGAGACCAGTCTGGATTTTTCTTAAATATTCATCTCTACATTACTTAAAGACCTACTTCAACCGGTGGGAATATGAAGGTGTATTGAACTCTGAGATCCTATGTAGTATAAATGTGCAATTTTTTGTTTTAAATTGGTAGCCTGAGAAAAGGCAGAAAGAGTGTTTTATGGTCTCACTGTCTAACCCTCCATTTTCCTTACTGTGATAGCACAGTAAGGGTTAGGATTAACAGGACAGCTGGGGCCAAGGGAAGACTGAGGGAAGAAAAACCTCATTCATTATATTATAATAGTGATTTTATAATGATAGAACGCTGGTTCTGCATGGGTGAAGTATTCCTTTTATGGAAATGCTCTTAATGACAAAAAATGTATTGTGAATTTGGTAGAAATGTTGTCAGTAGTTTATATTATAAAACCAAAATGTTCATTCTACTCAAACATATGCCTATAAATAGTAAAACGAGAGACACTGAACATTTGGAGTGGTCTCTAGATTTTTTCCTGTGCTGTATAATATTTTACGTTCTGTGTGTGCGCTGAAACAAAAAAAATCCAGTGTTAATACACAGCCTAAAAACTGGCATGTTGCTAGCCCGCTTATGTTTATATACCCATTTACAGAGCCTAGGCTGTGCACTACCCACCATACAATTTTTTCAGCGCACACACAGTACAGACAGGTAGCGGATCATGAGGAGATATTCACTGATATTTCTTTTTTTTTAATAAGATATTTTTTTGGCATTTTTATGCTTTATTGATAGTGTAGAGAAAGAGTTGAAATGGGGCAGAGAGGGGAGTGACATGCAGAGAACGACAGCAGGCTGGATTCAAACCCTGGTCCGCTGCTGGCCGAGGCCCATGGGTGGGGGGGGACGCCCTACCAACTGAGCTAAGGGCGCCCCCGATATTCACTGATTTTGACATAAAAGTGATTTTGACAACAAGCGTTCTCCAGAATCACTGACTACACCTTTATTGTTCGAGTGCACGTGCTACTCTTCCAAGTATTTCCAAGCAGAGCACCAGTCAACATGAATTTATCTGTGTATAGATTCCTCTGTCACATGCAATCTCTCTCTCCCTCTTTCTCTCTCTCTCTCTCTCTCTCTCTCACACACACACACACACACACACACACACACACACACACACACACACACACACACACACACACACACACACACACACACACTTCCTCAGAGTAGCAATTGTGTTATATGTTTTTCCTGTGTGCAAACTTGCAGCCTGCAGTCATGTCTGAACTACTTAGAAAAAATGGTTAGTAATCCATGTCAGGTGCAACTTGAAGATGTGAGCAATTTTGTGACAGGTGTGTGCGTGTGTGTGTGTGTGTGTGTGTGTGTGTGTGTGTGTGTGTGTGTGTGTGTGTGTGTGTGTGTGTGTGTGTGTGTGTGTGTGTGTGTGTGTGTGTGTGTGTGTATTGCTCAAGATTATCCTTTCAGACACATTTAGCTTCAGGCCAAAATATAGCAGCTATACCGTTTCATCTTTTTCTACTTACCAAACATGAAAAAAATATTTATTTATATACACGTGTGTGTGTGTGTGTGTGTGTGTGTGTGTGTGTGTGTGTGTGTGTAATCTTAACCTAAAAAAACTGGCTACATTTATAGTACAAGTTGAAGTCAAATCTATATGTAAAGCAGATGGGTTAAAGACACATTAAAGCAAGATGCCAGGCACCCATACCTGTTGTCAAAATCACTTTGTCAAAATCAGTGTATATCCTAGCATCATGTTAATAGCTATAATGACTTTGTTTACATACCCGTTTACAGAGCCTAGGCTGTGTATTAACACTGAATTAATTTTTTTTGCGCACACACAGTACAGACAGGTAGCGGATCATGAGGAGATGTTCACTGGTTTTAACAAAAAGTGATTTTGACAATAAGCGTTCTCCAGAATCACTGACTACACCTTTAAGATGTAGATGAAGATAGACAGACAGACAGACAGACAGACAGACAGACAGACAGACAGACAGACAGACAGACAGACAGACAGGCGTTCTCCAGAATCACTGACTACACCTTTAATAAACTATGAATAAGGATCTCACACCAGACACACTTTATGCTTAATGAATATTTTTATTTGTGGAATCCACTTTTTATCTTTTTTCATTGATTGAAGTTTAAATGAATATACAGCCCCGGAAAAAATTAAGAGACCAGTCTGGATTTTTCTTCAATCTTCATCTCTACATAACTTATTGAAAAATGCTCTTAAATGACAATATATTTATTGTGAATTTGGTAGAAATGTTGTCAGTAGTTTATATTATAAAATCCAAAATGTTCATTCTACTCAAACATGTGCCTCTAAAGAGTAAAACAAGAGACACTGAACATTTGGAGTGGTCTCTTCATTTTTTCCAGAGCTGTATTTGACAGGCTATGAACAAATCACAAGAGAAGTTCCCCTCCGTTAAGAGAATACTAACGTCGGGTGATTTTTACACATGATTTCTTCGGTCCCTTCAAGCTGCTCACTGACATTACAGAAGGTAAGAGTCCTACACTTAAACCTGCAGTGTGTAGAATTTTGGGTTTTATTTCCTAGCAGATTTTGTAGAAAGTAATTATAATATCCACAAGTACATTTAATTTAGTGCATAATAGCTGAACATTTTTTTTTGAATTATTATTTTTTCCCTTAGAAAGTGTCTCATATATGTCCATATCTCTCCATACTTTGGACCAAGGCTTGTCACCGCCATTTTGGAAGTGTCATAGTTAATATGTCACCAGGTGCATTGTTTACAATTTTGAATTGTTCTTGTCCTTGAAGGCCACTGTAGCTTCTGTTATTATTCTAAAGGGGTGGGGTTACCCAGGGAGCGTTGCATTCTAGAACTTTGTAGAACTTTCTTGATGATGTCATATTACACACTGCACCTTTAACAATGTAATAATAAAAAATGTAAAAATGTAATAACTCTTTGCCAATAAAGAACAACCTATTACATGATGGACACAAATTAATCCTTTCAATATTAGGAAAAAATATTTGGTTCGCTCCATAAGTTGTTAATTATTTAGTACATTTTGGGCAACAAATTATTAAGTTTTGGGCTAAACATTTGTTTCAACAGGCACCTAAGGCGTATTAAATTCAGGGATTCTTATTACTTTACACTATTTTTAGGGTCTCCCCGTGATAGCCCATTTTCTTTCGTTATATGAGACTTTGTTTAAGGGGAGATATAAAAAAAATAGTTCTTCAATTTGCTGTGTATTGTTTAAATTTAATATATTTTGATGAAGTAATTTTTCATTGGGTTTATTATATCAGTTAAAATCTACCCGACGTTAGTGATTGTGGCTGATTGACAGTCTGTGATATTACTGATTACAGAGGGGTTTGATTGGAAAAGCTTTCAGTAGAAAGTGAATCATTTAGAGAAAGTTCTTTAATATGGAAATAAAATATCAAAGCAGCCGTGACGTCATCCTAGTGGGTCACATGGGGCGAGAGGCCGGAGGCTTCACCGACGACGGGCACAAACGAATGGAAAACGATAGGTGCATCGGATATCGTTCCAACCAGCTAAAGAGAGGAAATAATCAATAATTAAAATGACTTGTAGGTGAAAATTCAACTTGTCAACAGTCAACAGTCATTTTAATTATTATATATATATATATATATATATGCAGGTTTATTAAACAGGGATAATAAACTAATAAAACATTAACAAATGAAAAATTAGCCAGAAGACAATTTCTTTAGGTAGTGGAGGCTATATTACAGTATCTGCTGCCTCTGGACTAACTGGTCCCCCTGTGCCTAACTCCAGTAAAGTGTTATTATGAGCGTTCTCCTTATTGATTCATTACCAAAACAACTCAAACTCTTTGACTCTTTTACTAAAACACATAAATACACCACATATTCCTTCAGGTATGAATTTCTCTTCTAAATAAAAAATTCCCAGAGGAAGAAAAAATAAATAATATTCGTACATGGAGGTCCGATGGACACACAGTGCTCTCCCCTCCAGTTGTCAGGCTGTCCAGAGTGCCAGTATGTGTAGTCCACCCTAGAGCTGTCAGTCCACATCCATCTCCCCTCCTGGAAGAGAAAACTGACTGAACAACATTTCTAATCACAGATAGTGGATATGTGGCTACATAAATACTTTCATATTTTAGATTTCATGAATAAATAAGGGGCATGTTTAAACATGTCTCCAACTTTGTCTGTGAGGGATCTGTTGACGTAAAAACGCTCAATGAGCAAATGCAACGTGAACATTGATCACTTGGGTTCAATGTCCCCAACCTCCACAGGGAGACAGAAAGGTGTCAGTTGAAGACAGGGCCCTCCCCCAGACGTTCACAGTTTACCCGCACTACCCTTTTGGGCCACAGGGGACCGACTCTGCTACCAGGTCAGTCCAGAGTCTCCCCCCCCCCGACCCAACTTACCACCAGATGGTGATCAGTTGAAGCTCCGCCCCTCTCTTCACCCGAGTGTCCAAACGGCCTCAGATCAGATGATACGATCCCAGAATCGATCATCGACCTTCGGCCTGGTGCTCTGGTACCACGTACCCTATGAGCATCTTTAGGTTCTGGCACCACGTACCCTATGAGCATCTTTAGGTTCTGGTGCTCTGGTACCACGTACCCTATGAGCATCTTTAGGTTCTGGTACCACGTACCCTATGAGCATCTTTAGGTTCTGGTACCACGTACCCTATGAGCATCTTTAGGTTCTGGTACCACGTACCCTATGAGCATCTTTAGGTTCTGGTGCTCTGGTACCACGCACCCTATGAGCATCTTTAGGTTCTGGTACCACGTACCCTATGAGCATCTTTATGTTCAAACATGGTGTTCGTTATAGACAAACCACTTCTCTGGAGCTGCCCGAGGTGTGAGGTATTCTGCCTTCTTGAAAAACCTGAACATGAGTCCTGCATGGGGCTCCGGTAGGGGACTCCGGTAGGGGGCTCCGGTAGGGGGCTCCGGTAGGGGACTCCATAGTTTGTTTATACATTTCATTTATTCTAAAAATGTCTCACCTCAATTGCATCGAATAACCCGATCCAGGCATCGGCACCTCTGTGAAACCTGCGGTTAAGCAGAGCCTTAACAAAGTTTTGTTCCGCCAAACTGTGGATTGAGGCCAAGTTTCCTCCAAGAACCGTGCAGATGTGCTGATGGGGGAGACAGAGAAACATCATTATACAGTTCTGAGACTGACGCTAACTGGTCTTTAACCTGCACAGTCCTCCTCTCTCTGGATGGATTGTTATAGTCAGGCTCGTTATACGGCTCGTCAGCGCCAATAGGCAGTAGCGGCCAACACGGCGTCTATCATTCCATCCCTCATACTGAGTAAGACTGATTATTTAAGTAAGGAGGATTTTTTCCTTGTATTTAATTTGTTTTTTTAGAAGGCTGGTGCTCCAGAATCTATTGCTAATCCCCGCTCGCTAATGCTAACTCCGCTAGCTAGCGTTAGCTCTATAGTGTTCTGTCTTTTTTTCACCGCATCATGTCATCGGCACTCACCCAGACAGATCCGGAGCTTCTCCTCCTGAGATCTGAGCTCAAGTCAGTGGAGAGTCTCATTCATGATCTCCTCCAGCGGCAGTCCTTCCTGGTCTCCAAATTAGCTGTGCTTGAAAAAGCTCCTCTTTCAAGTTCTCAGGCACCGGTTAGCGGCGTTACTACTGCTTCTGCTACTCAACCTCCCGACGCTACATGGACGGCTGTTGTGAAGAAGGGCAGACGATCTTCTACACGATCTTCTCATCCTCTTCCTCTCCTCTCCTCTCCATCTCCTCCTCTGAGATCGCTGGATCCTGTATTGACGCGCAATCCATTTGCTCCGCTGGAAGTGCTATATGGAGCTGCTGAACCTGCGGCTCGTGTTGCCGGCTCTCCATCTGCTTCGCCGGTCCAAACCTGCTCCAAGGTAACACGGGGACGTCAAGGTTCCATTTCCCAGCTTAAACCTCAAGATCGCCGCCGTTTACCAGCTCCATCTGGAAGTGTGTTTCCCTGTGTGCACCCCTCCGTGCCTCCTCGAAGTGGTGCCCCCGATGCTGACATCCGCTATACAGGTGAGGCTCTCTCTCGCGGCTGTGCCCTGCCCTCACCTCCCCCCCTCTCATCGAAGCTGTCTCTCTACTGTGGGAGCTGCTTAAATGGCCAACCTGAGATCCTCATCATCGGTGACTCTATTGTCAGATTTCTTTGTCTCCCTGGTGCTTTCACCTATTGCCTCTCTGGAGGAAAATCATCTGACATTATGGAGCTAACACCTGCCCTCGTTGCCCTCCACCCTACTGCCCACACAGTCATCCTGCATGTTGGAACTAATGACGTAATGGACAAACGGTCATACCAACTGTTTGACAATCTACAGAGTCTGGCCCTCACCCTGGAGAGCCTGGGGAAATTCTGTATATTTTCCGGCCCCATTCCCACGTCATCCAAAAGCCCTGAGCGCTACAGCCGTCTTTTGGATTTCCATGAACGACTGGAGTCCTGGTGCTCGGGCAACTCTCTGGGCTATATTAACAACTTTGACTCTTTCTCTAGACACACACTACTCAAATCTGACGGCCTCCATCCCAATGCCAAAGGTATTAAAGAACTTACTAATCACTACATTCATCACATCGCATCTTGGCATAATTCGGACTGATATTTACCACAGCACGACCCTACCAAATCATCCCCCATTAAAAAAGATCTCCCCAGGGATCCTGCTGAAATATCCCCCAATTTAACTCATAACAACACCTCAAATTGTCCTTCATTCATCCCAGACATCACTGACCCCCTCTGCTCTAAACTAAATTCCCCACAAATTCTTAAATCAAGAAAGGGCTTGGGTTTTCTTCATCTAAATATTAGAAGTTTATTGCAGCATGATAAATTAGACCATGTAAAGATTTTAGTGTCCCAGGCAGATCCAGATGTCTTGATTCTGACTGAATCCTGGTTAAAGAAGAGTACAGATGACTCTATTGTGGCAATTAATGAATACAATTTATTCAGAATAGACAGAAACGCAAGGGGTGGGGGAGTGGCTGTCTATGTTAAATCCTGTTATTCTGTAACACTTTTACATGCTGTCTCTGTTCCAAATTGTTTTGAATTTATCGCGCTAGAATTATCTTTATCATCAAATGATTGTTTTGTTGTAATTGGTGTGTATAGGCCCCCTTCTGCTGTAAATAGCTCCTTAAACGATCTAGCACATATGCTCTCCAGTTATGTAAATAGAGAGGTAATTGTGATGGGTGATTTTAACGTTGATTGGCTTTCTGGTGCCTCTGAACCTTTCAAAGAAATCTGTAGCAACGTTAATCTTACACAATTAATAACTGAGTCCACAAGACCCAATCTAAAAAACCCAGCAAAATCAACTTTAATCGATTTAATCCTATCAAATAAAATAAATAAAATAGTCTCAGCTGGTGTTTTTGAGCTTGGGATTAGTGATCACTGCCCAGTGGCCTGTATCAGAAGTATTCATTTAAAAAGATCTCAACCTAAAATCATAATTAAGCGTAATTTTAAAGGTTTTAATGAGCAAGCCTTTTTAAGTGATCTCCGTCATAGTGACATTCAACTCACTACGGAAATTTCGGATGTTGAGTTAGCCTTAGACTATTTTATCAATACTTTCACCTCAATTATAAACAAACATGCGCCCCTTAAAAAGCATAGAGTAAAAAATAGATCAAACCCCTGGTTTACAAGTGAACTGTCTGATTTATTTTCTGAAAGAAATAAAGCATGGTCTCTAGCTAGACGCTCTGGAGATAATACTAATTGGACTATTTTTAGACAATTTAGGAATAAGTGCACAGCCATGGTCAGGAAAGCCAAATCCGAATATTACCTTGAATTAATCTCCGACTGCTACTCTAACCCTGCACTATTTTGGAAAGCTGTGAACTATAATAAAAACAATTCTAGCACAGTTCCCACTCAGATCGTACACCTTCTACAACCAGTAGTAACGTACCGCCTGTCTCTCAAACTCCTATTTTCAGCCTTGATCTTCTTCCCACAAGTGTTGTTGTAGATGCGCTCCTCGCCATCAACCCCAAGAAGTACATGGGAGAGGACAATTTGGACCCGTTTTCAATCAAGCTTTCGACACATATAATATCAAAACAAATAACCCATATTTTTAATCTTTCCATCTCCTCTGGAATAGTTCCTAAAATTTGGAAAAAAGCTCACGTAATTCCTTTACATAAAGGTGGTGACAAAAATAATCTTAATAACTACAGGCCAATTTCCAAACTCCCATGCCTGGCAAAAATTCTAGAATCACTTATTAATAATCAGTTAAAAACATTTCTAACTAGTGCTTCCATTTTGAGCCCATTCCAATCTGGTTTTAGGGCAGGCCACAGTACTGTCTCTGCTGTGACTTTGGTTGTAGACAACATTGTTACAGCATTAGACAAGAAAAAGCACTGTGCAGCACTTTTTATTGATCTTTCAAAGGCCTTTGATACTGTTGACCACCATTTGCTTTTACAGAGGCTGCATGACATTGGCTTTGATCATTCTACATGTAGCTGGTTTAGGGATTATCTCTCTGATAGACAGCAGTCAGTTAAACTCGGAAGATACCAATCTGAGTTTTTAACTGTTACAAATGGTGTCCCACAAGGCTCAATTTTAGGTCCAGTTCTTTTCACAATTTATATAAATAACATTGTTTCATCACTAAAAAACTGTCACGCCCATCTATACGCTGACGACACAGTACTGTATTGCATTTCCGATTCGGTGCACCAATCTATTCAGAACCTACAAAGCTCTTTTAACACCCTGCAGGACTGTCTAGTGGACCTCAGGCTGGTTCTAAATACAGACAAAACCAAATATATGTGTTTCTCCAGAGCAAGAACTACAAATTTGAATGATTTTAATATTTTTACAAATAATGGATTTTTAATTGAAAGAGTCACAGAGTACAAATATCTTGGCATCTGGTTAGATGATAAACTCACTTTTAATTTTCATATAAAAAATCTTGTTCGTCGACTACGACAAAAAATTGGCTATTTTTATAGGAACAAAACCACCTTCCCTTTATTTAGTAGGAAAAGGATTATTGAGGCAGTTTTCATGTCTGTCCTTGATTACGGTGATGTGGTTTACCGGCATGCATCACATTCATGTCTTAAACTCCTGGACTCTGTTTTTCACTCTGCTTTAAGGTTCATCACAGGAGATGCTTATGACACACACCATTGTCTTTTATATGAAAAGGTTGGGTGGTCCTCCCTTAAAGAGAGACGTGACGCACATTGGCATGTTTTTATTTACAAAGCCTTGACCGGGAAGCTTCCTCGTTATTTAACTGAATTGCTGCAAATCTCAGATGGGCTTTATCAGACCCGCTCCACTGACATGCTTATGCTTTATGTCCCACAAGCCCGGTCTGAGCTAGGAAAGACAGCTTTTAGCTTCAGTGCCCCTGACTCCTGGAACAACTTACAGCAACAAATTAAACTAAATAACTTCTTATCCTTTAACCAATTTAAACAAACTATTTTAAATCTGCCAAACTCTACCTGTAACTGTTTTAATTAGGCTATATTACTCTCACCCATTTAATTTTAATTGCTACCACTTAATTTCACCACTGTGTAAATGTTTCAATTGTTTTTCTCTTCACCTGTTGTTGTGTATTTGATGTATTTGCGTTGAATATTGTTAATGTATTGTTGTTTTTCCTTTGAATTTGTTTGAACTCGACGTCATTGTAAATGAGGGTCACCCCTCAATTGGTCTCTCGAGGATAAATAAAAGTTAAATGAAAAATGAAAAATAGTAACATTTGTTGGTTATTGTTTTGTAAACAGAAGACTCAGGTCCAAGCTTCACTGATTACCTCTGCACCGGCCATGGTCTGGGGATAGGTTAGAACCATGAAACAGCGATTGCCCCAAGCAGTCCAACCATAACGGCAGCCTGTGTTAGAAGAGAGGAAACAAAGGGGAGTTGAGAGGAGTGGGCAGAGCCGGCCCGAGGCATAAGCGAACTAAGCGGCCGCTTAGGGCCCCCGACTGCCTGGGGGCCCCCTAAAAAATAAAAATAAAAAATAAAATAATTTCCCCCTCCCGGGCCCGACTGAGCTAAAGGCGCCCCTTCATTTGGGGCACTTTTTGACATCTTTTTGGATTTATTACTTTATACTACTACTTTATTCCAGCTAACCAGAGGACATAATGTCGTATGTGTGAACTGCTGACGTTAAATGGAATTGAACAAGTAGAAATAAGTCAAGTTACCAACCTGCGGCGCGGCGCTCGATGTTGGTGGACCGCTGTGGATAGAACACATTCATTCCATCAGCTTGGAAATGGCTCTTTGAGGTTTCTCATTTTAGCAGCTATCATCTTGAAAACCTAAAAATAGTATTTTCTTCCCCCGTCAAAGCCTTGCAAAAGTTCAACCAAACAAGCATTCTATTGCTTTGTACAGTTGAGGACAACATTATTAGCCCCCCCCCTCCCCCCCGCCCCCTATGAAATGTTAAGTTTTTTGTCAAAATTTTCCCAAGTGCTTTTTTAACAGAGCAAAGCATTTTCAACATAGCATTTCTAAACATACTAGTTTTCTTTAAAAAAAAACATAAACTATTTCTATTTGCACACAGTACCAGAATTTTATCAGAAAAAAAAAACTAAAATTACCAGGGTCAGCATTATTAGCCCCCCTTTAGTTTTTATAAAAACAGCCAGTTTTGGAGGTGAACTTGCATTTTTTTGATTTATCATAAAAAAACATATTTACTCACAGTTCCTGAAATCAGCAGCCCGCTGGTCAGACAGAGGAGGAACACCAAGTGGAAAGGTAGAGCCATCTGTAGAGAAACAATACAATAGTTTGAATTAATATTTTTAAAAAGTATTTATTATTTTTATTTATTTATTTATTTATTCATGTGTTAAATACGGGGCGACTGTGGCTCAATTGGTAGACGGCTGATGATCCAAGGGTTGGAGGTTCGATCCCCACCCTGCCACCTGTGTCATAGTTGTTGTGTCCTTGGGCAAGACACTTCACCCACCTTGCCTCGTGTGAATGTAGATAGTTAGCCGCTGCTATCGGTGTATGAATGTGAGTGTGAATGGTAACGTGGGAAAGGAAAACAGGTCTCCCTTGAAAAAGAGTCTCTGGTCTCAATGGGATTTACCTGCAGAAAGAAAGGTTAAAAAAAAAAAAAACAACAGTCAAAATCCTAAAGATTTTTAACACAAAATGCCTAAAAACTACTGAAATGAGAAATCGATTATCAAAAAATCAAAAAAATCAAAAAAGTAAAGATCTGTTGCACAACATCTGGAATGGAAATTGAATTACCTTTGCAGCAAAACGTACGTAATAACAAAAAAACAACCCCCCTCCACACACACACACACACACACACACACACACACACACACACACACACACACACACACACACACACACACACACACACACACACACACACACATACACGCATCCATCCCCCTACCCGTCAAAATGTACCAAAACAACTTAAAGATTAAATAAAACTTTGCAAAAAAAATAAGAAATAATA
>NC_137212.1:2714403-2719403 GCF_949987685.1 Ammodytes marinus
TCAAGCAATACAGACAGGTTGAGGAAAAGGTGCACTGTGTAAGCTGATGCAGTACTTTATCTTCTAGTTAAAAGCTTGGTTGAAGAGTTATACAAACAGGGAGATGTGTGTACTCGTGCAATGCTGTGATTGTTGTTATAATAATGCATTTTATTTTTATTTTTTTCAACCTTTATTTCTACAGGTAAATCCCATTGAGACCAAAGACTCTTTTTCAAGGGAGACCTGTTTTCCTTTCCCACGTTACCATTCACACACCGATAGCAGCAGGCTAACTATCGACACTCACACGAGGCAAGGTGGGTGAAGTGTCTTGCCCAAGGACACAACAACCATGACACAGGTGGCAGGGCGGGGATCGAACCTCCAACCCTTTGATCATCGGCCGACCCGCTCTACCAACTGAGCCACAGTCGCCCCTTTTTAAAAAAAAGTTTTTCCTCTGATGATGATGATACATTTTCTGTAACAGTAAAAACATGCATCCTGCTTGATCCATAATCAATAATCAATAAAAAACTCAAAGTTTCTTGTAATCACTATCCATCTATCTATCTATCTATCTATCTATCTATCTATCTATCTATCTATCTATCTATCTATCTATCTATCTATCTATCTATCTATCTATCTATCTATCTATCTATCTATCTATCTATCTATCTATCTATCTATCTATCTATCTATCTATCTATCTATCCATCTATCTATCTATCTATCTATCTATCTATCTATCTATCTATCTATCTATCTATCTATCTATCTATCATTTTAAGGGTTTGGTGTGTAAAACAATGGGTGCATTCCAATCCCCATACCTCCCTACTATTTAGTATGCCAGAAAAAGATTTAGGATGTCCCAATACATGCACGTCAATTGCAGTATGCCAAAAATACCTAGATGCCCCACTGACTCCAATAGCATTTTGAAGTGTTCGTCTTTATTCTTGACATTTCTCGACGTAACAAAAATAAATATTCCGTATAACTGTGGCCCTAAAACTCTTCTGTAGTTTAGTATGTAGTGTAGTAAAAAGACTAAAACTCTTCTGTACTTTAGTATGTAGTGTAGTAAAAAGACTAAAACTCTTCTGTACTTTAGTATGTAGTGTAGTAAAAAGACTAAAACTCTTCTGTACTTTAGTAAAAAGACTAAAACTCTTCTGTACTTTAGTATGTAGTGTAGTAAAAAGACTAAAACTCTTCTGTACTTTAGTATGTAGTGTAGTAAAAAGACTAAAACTCTTCTGTACTTTAGTATGTAGTGTAGTAAAAAGACTAAAACTCTTCTGTACTTTAGTATGTAGTGTAGTAAAAAGACTAAAACTCTTCTGTACTTAAGTATGTAGTGTAGTAAAAAGGAAAAAAGTATGTGATTTGGAACGCAGGGGATGATTTTATGAATATATTTGCGTGGCAAAAGACGAAAGGGTCAGATTTTAGTTTCCAACATAGACGTCATAACTACGCCTATACCAATGTTGTGCAACACATTACGTCACCCTCCGCTATTCATTTCACTCTCCGGTTTCGAATTTTGAGGATTATATATTTTTCTTTTCAGAGTTTGACAGTTTCATATCAGACTGTAGTGTGTGTGTGTGTGTGTGTGTGTGTGTGTGTGTGTGTGTGTGTGTGTGTGTGTGTGTGTGTGTGTGTGTGTGTGTGTGTGTTGACAGGCTATAATACATATTTATCTTTTCACACCTATAATCCCTTAACAGTACATATTGTGTTGTGCATTTGTGTCAGAGAGATAGAGAGAGAGAGAGAGAGAGAGAGAGAGAGAGAGAGAGAGAGAGAGGGAGAGAGAGAGAGAGACAGAGAGAGAGACAGAGAGAGAGAGAGAGAGAGAGAGAGAGAGTCATTGTGTGCCTGGGTCATAACAGCCACTCAATCCTCTCTCTACCTGAACATGAAACTCCATTATATCACCTCTGTACCTCACACCCAAAACAAGTGTAAGAAAAACCAACCAGGAATATGACTAAATAACACACACACACACACACACACACACACACACACACACACACACACACACACACACACACACACACACACACACACACACACACACACACACACACACACACACACACACACACACACACACACACCTACCATCAGGCCATTGCTATATAGTCACTCTAGTTAAGTAAACGGCTTAATTCCCACTGCCTTAAACATATTAAAGATGGAAAGTCTGTCTGTCTGTCTGTCTGTCTAACTTTCAAGCAATAAAGTTTTCTGGATTTGAATCTGAGCAGCAGCATACACCTGCTACTGTCACCTGTATCCTCGAGGACCACACCCATCCCACACACACACACACACACACACACACACACACACACCTATCATACACACACACACACACACACACACACACACACACACACACACACACACACACACATAAACACACGCACAAACAATCTCTCTCTCTCTCTCTCTCTCTCTCACACACACACACACACAATAATGACACAAACACACACACACAATCTCTCACTCTCTCTCTCTTTCTCACACACACACACACACACACACACACACACACACCTACACCTACACACACACACACCACAAAACCACAAACACCAAGCCTTAGGGAAAGCACTTATCTCATTTCTGAACTCTACACGTATATATTGAGACTGACTCTTTGCACTCGCCTGTAAGCACAGCAGTCGGAGAAGTGAAACGTTTTTTTTTGCGAAAGTCGTGTACTTGTTTCTATTTGTTTTTTTAGCTCAGTTTTGCTTTATGAAACCTGGGAAACAGACTTTTGGACATTAGGACATATAAGCACACTAAAAAGGTAAGGTATGATTTTTTTTTGGTAGGCAAAATCGTATTTTTTCTTCATCAAGTACTGGTCAATTTTGAGATTTCTTGTCTATTTTTGCTTCCATAACATGTCTTCTTTCATACTAGTATAAATCTCTATCCCAACTGCCATTTTCTCCCCAAATCCTCCCCCCCCCCCAGCTTTAAAGATGTAGTGCGTAACTTTTTTCTTTTCTTTTGTTTTTATACTAATGAATAACTGTTACATTTGACACAAAGTTGATTAAGCCTATTATCAGCTCCACAATACTCTCTCTCTGTATTTCTCAGTATGGCAACATGGTCCAACATGTACATTCAGGTGTTTATTTGACTAAACCTTGTCTGTTTGCGTCTGTATATTCCTCCTATGCGACCGTCTTTAACGGACATTATCTTAACATGTGTTATTTTCAATACTAAATTCTCAACTTCTAAAGCACTTACATCAACTAAACTTTCCATAATCATTCTCAGCACTATTCTGAAGGTTATTACAGAGGGATTTGTTCATATGTAGTTAATTTGTCTGATTTATGAGACATTTTGTTCTTAAAAACGTCCCCAAAGTGCATTTATAAGACTTGTACAAAGTCTTACATTTTTTTTTGATTTATAAAATTAATAAAGGCTATATCCAAAATATGAGAGAGAGTGTGTGAGAGAGAGTGAGGGGGGGAGAGAGAGAGAGAGTGTGTGAGAGAGAGAGAGAGAAAGTGAGTGAGAGAGAGGGAGGGAGAGAGAGAGAGAGAGAGAGTGAGAGAGAGATAGACAGAGAGAGAGAGAGAAAGCAAGAGAGAGAGAGAGATAGAGAGAGAGGGAGGGAGAGTGAGAGAGAGAGAGGGAGAGAGAGAGAGAGAGATAGACAGAGAGAGAGAGAGAGAGTGAGCTAGACAGAGAGAGAGAGTGAGAGAGAGAGAAAGCAAGAGAGAGAGAGTGAGAGAGAGAGTGAGAGAGAGAGAGAGAAAACAAGAGAGAGAGAGAGAGAACGCAAGAGAGAGAGAGAGAGAGAGAGAGACCGAGAGAGAGAGACCGAGAGACAGACAGAAAGAGAGAGTGACAGAGAGAGAGAGACAGAGATTTTAACAACTAGATTTCTGGTTTTAGAGAGACGCAAATGAACGAATAATTAATTGGATATTGCCAAATTTGCATATTAATTCAAACATTTGCCGAAAAAATGACAAGCAATCACTTGAAATGTTTCTCTCTCCCATTAACAGATATCTTTAAGTGTGTGTGTGTGTGTGTGTGTGTGTGTGTGTGTGTGTGTGTGTGTGTGTGTGGCGGTGTGTGTGCGTGTGTGTGTGTGTGGTGGTGTGTGTGTGTGCGTGTTATCATTAAGACCCATTGTCAGTAATGTCATTTTCACAGTAATTTCCGCGGGATGTGGGTCGGATGTAATATAACAGCGTGCATGTGTAGATTGGCTTCATCGACTTTGCGTGTGTGTGTGTGTGTGTGTGGCGCTGTGTGTGTGTGCCTGCCTGTGTATGTGTGTGTGCGTGTCTCTGTGTGTGTGTGTGTGTGTGTGTGTGTGTGTGTGTGTGTGTGTGTGTGTGTGTGTGTGTGTGTGTGTGTGTGTGTGTGTGAATGAGAGATAGAAGGTAATTCATCTTCTCCTTTTTTATTACAGATTAAAATGGGCTGCTTCAAATTCGTCAAGTTAATGATGGTCTTGTTCAACTTGCTTATCTTTGTGAGTATGTTTCCACTCTGATTGCATAAATATATATACGAGTGTGTGTGTGTGTGTGTGTGTGTGTGTGTGTGTGTGTGTGAAGGGGGGTTGTTCGTTGATTGTGTGAAATATGTACATGAATGTTGTAAGTGTATTAAAAAAAAATTAAAAATAGCGTTCCACACAGAAATGATAAAAAAAAAATAAAGCTACAGTGCGTAACTTCTGTCTCTCCCCCCATTGAGGAATTCTGAGTAATTACAACAACGCTAGTCGGTGCATCGCCATCTACATGAGGTAAAGCCTTCAGTGATGGCACATGGATTTTATACCTTCTGCTGTACGTCCAGTTTTTTTTTTCTTAGCAGTAGAATCAACAACTGAAACATTTCTTGGGCTCTTCTTGGGGATTTTTCTGAGCTCCTGCACCAGTGTCGGGGGGGAAGAGGGGGGGACACCAGTTTGTAAACGCTGCCATACTGAGAAA
>NC_137212.1:2726903-2731903 GCF_949987685.1 Ammodytes marinus
GCGTGTTTGTGTGTGTGTGTGTGCAGTTACATGTTTGAGTGTGAGTGAGTGTGTGTGTGTGTGTGTGTGTGTGTGTGTGTGTGTGCGTGTGTGTGTGTGTCACAGTAAAAGATATTGAGGTGTCACTATGTCACTGATAGGATATAGTAAGAATGGGTTTGTGATGTAATATGGGTTCTCTCTTCCAAAACCTATTACCTCCGGAAAAGCTCTTTGACCCCAACCGGAATGATTGACGTTTAGCTCGCGGATGTTGAGTTCTGATTATATGTGTGTGTGTGTGTGTGTGTGTGTGTGTGTGTGTGTGTGTGTGTGTGTGTGTGTGTGTGTGTGTGTGTGTGTGTGTGTGTGTGTGTGTGTGTGTGTGTGTGTGTGTGTGTGTGTGTGTGTGTGTGTGTGTGTGTGTGTGTGTGTGTGTGTGTGTGTGTGTTGGGTTCCAATTACACCCTCCAATTGAAAGCGAACTGGTCAAAATCCCACTTATATAAATGACAGGGGGATTGCACTGCACTTGAACATAATCTCTATGTGGATCATAGGGGGTGGTGGTGCCAAAATTCAATGCCAATGATTTGTAAAGGTGCTACGAGGAACTTTTAAATATTTCTGAAACAGTCTAATTTTTTCCTCTGATGATCTTAAATGACATGTAACAGCAAACGAGACCATCAGTGCAAAGAATGCTATTTTTTATATAGTTTTTCTTAATGCCTTTGTCATGGGTATACAGCGCTCACCCAGGAACAACAGCTGGCGTAGTAAAAAACACTATCGCTTTTAGTCCAAAGGGGGCGCTAGAATGAACACAAAATTAAACTTCCTCGGAGCACCTTCTAAAATCTATCTATCTATCTATCTATCTATCTATCTATCTATCTATCTATCTATCTATCTATCTATCTATCTATCTATCTATCTATCTATCTATCCATCCATCCATCCATCCATCCATCCATCCATCCATCCATCCATCCATCCATCCATCCATCCATCCATCCATCTATCCATCCATCCATCTCCTCATCTACTCATATCTAAAATGTCTCTCCTCCACAGCTAGGGGGCCTGGCGCTGCTTGCTATGGGGATTTGGGTGAGCGTGGATGGGCATAGCTTCCTCCAGGTTTTGGGGCCCTTCTCGGCCCAGGGAATACAGTCTGTGAACGTACCATTCTTCTGCATTGCGATCGGAGCCGTGCTAATGCTAATGGGAATGCTAGGCTGCTGTGGAGCGCACAAGGAAAGCAAGTGTCTGCTGCTAATGGTAGGTATTACAACGATTAAGTCTGTCTGTCTGTCTGTCTGTCTGTCCGGTTGACCTATCCATCTATTAATCTGTCTGTCTGTCTGTCTGTCTGTCTGTCTGTCTGTCTGCTTGTGGAAGGTATAAAAACATTTGTATGTATGTCTGTCTATCCATCCATCCATCCATTTATCTATCCATCTAAAACACTCAATAATAATATATGTTTTTTTATAGCACACTTTAAACTACAAAAAAAGCTCTTATGAACATGGTTGTGTCTATGAGGTTATTTTACATTTAATTCAGTATCTCACCAACCCTTTACTATTACCGCTCATCAACTGCTCAGCTAATATCCACATCCGCCCTCAAGCCTTATTCAATGTCACACACACACACACACACACACACACACACACACACACACACACACACACACACACACACACACACCGTGAACAATAGCATGTACATTATAATGCTCGTTAACGGAGGTTTTAAGTACCAGTTAGTCCACTGCAGTGAATCTAATGACAAGCACAGAAGGGACATATCCACTCACACACTCACACACACACACACACACACACACACACACACACACACACACACACACACACACACACACACACACACACACACACACACACACACACACACACACACACACAATTGAATGATGACTGTGCAGTTAATCTTGCGTCTGAAAGCGTAGGATGCAGCTTACGTCAGAACCACTGCCTTAATGGACTGAATTAAAGGTCACTTCTTACTATGCTAAATGCTCTTTTTAATGGTTTTCTAACATTAATTTACATGGGTCCCCGGTGTGTCTAGAGAAAAAAACATAAAAGGTTTTTTTTTTAGGACAATACACCATGAAAACAGTGTGTACTAGAATCCTAAATTACACATTTTGAACCAGATAATTAGCCGAATATGGAACCGTTAAGCAATGCAGCTCAAGGTTCTAGCGTCAAGAAATCGGAACAATTTAACATGAATAAGGAACTTAAAAAAAATAAATCGATTGTGGCCATCTTGGAAGATGACAGAAAAAAATAAAAATGTGGTGTGGCTTCTTGACACTTAGACCCTTAAAGGTGCAGTGTGTAAGTGTAAGTGCACGACTTCCCGCTCAATGGACAAAATGTAATATTGATATTTGTAATTCTCCGCTCATGAGGATAATTCAGATTATTGGCAGAGGGGATTTTACACCAATGAGGACATATTTATGAATGAGGATATTGATTTTAGCTAATAAATTACTTAAAATGTTACACAGTGTCCCTTTAAGGCTGTTACATGCTCCGCAAGAAGAAAGAACAAACTTCTCGCTGACAGAGCTGCGAAAATAACGTAATTTTCTTCTCGCAGCTCTGTCACGAGAACTTTGTTCTTTCTTCTTGCGGAGTATGTAACAGCCCAGAAGTGAAAATGGAACTTTGAATTTGAATTTGAATTTTCTATTTTATTTCAGACATATCAAAAACAATACAAAAACTAAATGAAAAGCATAAAAATACAATAAACAAGATGTATGTTTAAATGACTTCACAAAAAGAAAAAAAGAAAACAAATTATCTGTATTTCTGAGATATGCCTGAAAAGGAGCAGGAAGAAATATACACTTATTTAATCCTACCCCTTTTCCATAGTAAAAAATTAATAAAAAAATATTATATTTGCTTCTTGTGTTCCTTATAATCTCTGTACAATCAATCTATACAATTGGCAATACTATATTAAATATTTACGATTTATACATACATACAACTTAATATACTATGATTAGTGAAATTAACTTTCACATCAATGTTAAATGACTGAGTGAAATAGGCTTAAAGGTGCAGTGTGTAATATGACATCATCAAGAAAGTTCTACAAAGTTCTAGAATGCAACGCTCCCTGGGTAACCCCACCCCTTTAGAATAATAACAGAAGCTACAGTGGCCTTCAAGGACAAGAACAATTCTAAATTTTAAACAATGCATCTGATGACATTCCAACTATGACACTTTCAAGATGGCGGCACTAGGCCTTGGTCCAAAATATGCAGAAATATGGACATACAGTATCTCACAAAAGTGAGTACACCCCTTACATTTCTTCACATTTTTCTTTATATCTTTCCATGGGACAACACTGAAGAAATGACACTTTGATACAATGTAAAGTAGTCAGTGTACAGCTTGTATAACAGTGTAAATTTACTGTCCCCTCAAAATAACTCGACACACAGCCATTAATGTCTAAACTGCTGGCAACAAAAGTGAGTACACCCCTTAGAAAAAATTTACAAATCGGGCCCAAAGTGTAAATATTTTGTGTGGCCACCATTATTTTCCAGCACTGCCTTAACCCTCTTGGGCATGTAGTTCACTAGAGCTTCACAGGTTGCAACTGGAACCCTCTTCCACCCATTTATGACAGCATCACAGAGCTGGTGGATATTAAAGACCTTGCGCTCCTCCACCTTCTGTTTGAGGATGCCCCAAAGATGCTCAATAGGGTTTAGGTCTGGAGACATGCTTGGCCAGGCCATAACCTTTACCCTCAGCTTTTTTAGCAAGCCACTGGTCATCTTGGAGGTGTGTTTGGGGTCGTTATCATGTTGCAATACCACCCTGCGGCCCAGTTTACGAAGGTTGAGTGCACGTGGTCAGCGTCGTACACAGAGGTTGGCTTTGGAAAATAGACGTATGAGTGCTGCCAGCATTGCTGAAGGGCTTGAAGGGGTGGGGGGTCAACCTGTCAGTGCTCAGATCATACGCCGCACTCTGCATCATACTGGTCTGCATGGCTGTCATCCCAGAAGGAAGCCTATTCTAAAGATGATGCACAAGAAACCCCACAAAAAGTTTTGCTGAAGACAAACAGACTACGGCTTACTTACTTAACAGACATGGATTACTGCAACCATGTCCTGTGGTCTGATGAGACCAAAATACATTTATTTGGTTCAGATGGTGTTAAGAGTGTGGAGCGGCAACCAGGTGAGGAGTACAAAGACAAGTGTGTCTTGCCTAGAGTCAAGCATGGTGTTTGGAGTGTCATGGTCTGGGGCTGCACTGGGGATCTACAGTTCATTGAATTCTAACATGTACTGTGACATACTGAAGCAGAGCATGATCCCCTCCCTTCATAAACTGGGCCGCAGGGCAGTACTGCAACATGATAACGACCCCAAACACACCTCCGAACGACCACTGGCTTGCTAAAGAAGCTGAGGGTAAAGGTTATGGACTGGCCAAGCATGTCTCCAGTCTTAAACCCTATTGAGCATCTTTGGGGCATCCTCAAACGGGAGATGGAGGAGCGCAAGGACTCTAATATCCACCAGCTCCTTGATGTCGTCATGAATGGGTAGAAGAGGGTTCCAGTTGCAACCTGTGAAGCTCTAGTGAACTACATGCCCAAGAGGGTTAAGGCAGTGATAGAAAATAATGATGGCAAAACAAAATATTGACACTTTGGGCCCAATTTGGACATTTTTTCTTAGGGGTGTACTCACTTTTGTTGCCAACAGTTTAGACATTAATGGCTGTGTGTCGAGTTATTTTGAGGGGACAGTAAATTTACACTGTTATACAAGCTGTACACTGACTACTTGACATTGTATCAAAGTGTCATTTATTCAGTGTTGTCGCATGGAAAGATATAATGAAATATTTGAAGAAATGTTAGGGGTGTACTTACTTTTGTGAGATACTGTATATGAGACCCTTTGTAAGGGGGAAAAAATATTTTAA
>NC_137212.1:2751903-2759403 GCF_949987685.1 Ammodytes marinus
CTCCCCCCGCAGGCCCGTGCTCACACTGCTCGTGGCCTGGGCACACTTGCACCTTGCCTACGTCACCGTGCGCGTTTAGGATTTGGAGCTTAGTCTACTTGTAGGCTATACGACTGTTTGTAAATATTTTCATCCGGCCAAATTTGCATCAAATATTCCACTTCCACATTAGAGCAACGAGAATCCTTAAGCTATTGTTTTTTTTAAAATGTAGCCTTGACGTAATAGGTCGCGGTGGACAGTCTCATATTTGTGCAGCACGCTGTTTATTATTAATATAACGGCCCGTCATCAGACCATATGTATCCGGATGGTTTTGTACACATCGATCGCTCCATCAAATCCAAGTCAGAACTTTTTGTATGGGCAGAGATCGTTTTTTTAAGTGTCTTTATAAAGTTTCTTGTTAAACCTTAGTGTAGGCTACTGTTTCCTTATCACCGGGCCGCGGTGTGTTGTTTTGGGTGCGTCTCCACCGCCATGCGTAAATGCAGTTATGACAGCTGACGGGAGGAAAAAGAAAAAAAATCATCTGACGAACGTGAGTAAACACGAAAACCTTTTTGCTGTGCTTTCTGAGCCGACCTAATTAGCTCTCTCCCTCTTTTATTAGCCCAGACCTAGGCTTACACACACGTTAATTCTCACACATTATAGCTACAAGTCCAAGTGTTGGGCAATTCTGGTGCCGACTAGTAAGGCAGCGGACGTTAACGGACAATGCATCCTTAATAAATTCACGTCAGGAACGCCGCCTGTGCGCTTGCTTGTGCGCGTGTCATCTCATTAGCATCTGTACTTTGGCCACGGCACACCTCTCCCAGGTGGCCGTGGCCAAGGGGCTGTTCCGTGCTGGAATACGGATGGCGTGGTCACACTAGGCCAAACGTTCTAGACTTTAGTATGCTAATAAGCTTTGGCACGGGGCCGCGGCCCTAGTGTGAGTGGCCCCTTAGTTACGCACCCACCCACCCACCCACCCACCCACACCCACCCACCCCCCCACCCCCCCACCCACACACACACACACACACACACACACACACACACACACACACACACACACACACACACACACACACACACACACACACACACACACACACACACACACACACACACACACACACACACACACACACACACACACACACACACACACACACACACACACACACACACACACACACACACACACACCAAAAAGTAGAGTCAACTAAACAAAAATCTTAAATAAAATACTACTTTTTCCTTTTATTGAAAACCCCAAATGAATTTTTCAGGACACAGACGTTAAGATAAATTCAGTCATGACATCACAGGGGCAATGATAACACTGTTGAATGAGTGTCTCTGATAGTACACACACATGTAAAACTCGCTCACCAGCCTAGTGTGTTAGTGTTGTGGCTTGAAGATTTTGCATTTTCACCACAAAAAAAAAAAAACGATAAGACATTCAAATAGCGATCCTGAAATATGGACCTTAATACAGTAGCAACGGACAATGATTAAAAGATTCTCTGAGGAACTTTCATTTTGTGTTCATTCTAGCGCCCCCTTTGGGCTAAAAGCGGTAGTGTTTTTACTACGCCAGCTGTTGTTCCTGGGTGAGCGTATTACCCATGACAAAGGCATTAAGAAAAACTATATAAAAATAGCATTCTTTGCACTGATGGTCTCGTTTGCTGTTACATGTAGTTCATGATAATCAGAGGGAAAATGAGACTGTTTCAGAAATATTTAGAAGTTCCTCGTAGCAGCTTTAAATACACAAGGACACTTCAAATGTCTGTCTGTGTCTTCTGTGTTGTAAAAGCCCTACCAACGTCCTCCCTCCTTACATACTCAACATGTATATACTACATACTGTCTACTTAACCATCCATTGTGTATGCGAGGTTCGTCGGACCGTTTACACTGAAGTATACAGAAGCAATAAAGAATTAAAAAAAAAAACTTCTGTGTTGTTTGAAAAGACGCAATGCATTGTGGGGCGGTTGAGTAGGAAAAGTAACCTATCGATCCATACACAAAATCTTCCCGGAAGTAAGTACTCATCCGGGCATTTCTCGCCTACACAAACACACATACACAACCACAACATACTCAAATTGACGGCAACATTCGTATGAGTAGGATGTTAGTAGGGCTTTTAGTACGAGTAGGACGTTAGTAGGGCTTTTCGAAAACAGCCATTTGTCGGAGGGTCTAAGCCTACAGTCACTACGGTGAAAACTCACAAACGGGAACAGGACTGTTACCAACCGCTTTCAACTCAAAAACTCAATATCTAAATGCTGAAAAATATGCTAAACCTCTTTAAAATGTTCATCCAAAAATATACTGTATATATCCGCACGTATCTATATATTTATACACATTATGTTTTCGTTATCTGTAAACTTTTATTTTAGACTCCTTAAAAAAAATGCTCTGATCTTGATAAAAGTGGATCCTTACAAGAAAATCAATCTCAAGAACTCCACTGAAGTCCGTTTTGATCGATCGAGTGATGTAAAATAAATAGATAAGTTAAAACGTATGTACAAGAAGGGACGAATGCACTCAGCCAATAGTTTAAAAACACACACAAAAAAAAATCTGAAAAATCTAGTAGTGTGGTGCCTGGACACTCAGTCATTTCAATTTGATGTGACATTTTTCCTTTTCATTTCTAAATTGAATGGAGGGGTCTACATCACTATCTAAATGATTAAATTGTCTTTATTTTTACTCTTTATCACCCTGTTGTGTATTTGATGTATTTGCATTGTATATTGTGTATCTATTGTTGTTTTTTTTGCTTCGGATTTGTTTGACTCGATGTCATTGCAAATGAGGGTCACCCCCTCAGCTGATCTTTCGAGTATAAATAAAGGTTAAATGAAATGAAATGTTTGGGTGTCAAGAAACCAGATTCAAATATTTTATCTTATTGCCAATCTAAATAGCCACAATCGTTATCATGAATTTTTTGAAGAAGGCCTTAAAGGGACACTGTGTAATGTAGGGGTGTGAACGTTTACAAAAATGTCTAACCGTGTACACGACGGAATTTTTTTCGTGTACACGGTTAACCGTGACGTCATTGTCCTCGTGCGCCCGCCGTCCTGTAGGCGAGCGCACACACACACATACGCGTTCGCCTGTCATGTGCGCCGTCATTATCGCGCTTCATTAATTTCCTGATTAATATAGCCTATCGCTTTCTACATGTCCACGTTTATGCAGGTTGAACAGGTGTTATAAAGTTCGGACTACTTACGCGCGTAGTTCACGTCAACCGGGTAACTTTAATCTTTAGGTTATCTTTCATCACTCTTCCGTGGCTGTGAGTCGAGCCCGAGAACGGCGCCTCCCCGTGTGTGTGTGCGTGTGTTTGCGATTATACACACACTCACACGCCGAGGGACAGACAGATTGGGCAGACTAGCTTTTATCCTCCCCAAGTAGTTTATTAGTGATGTAAAATCAATAAATGCGTGTCTCCAGAACATATTTAAAAACTTTGAAAAAAAGAACATTTAAAATTTGAAGATTTTTTTTTTAAACGGTTTTCGTTTATTGATTTTTCCTAAACGGTTATGATTTACTAAACGGTTACTCGTGTACACGTGTACACGTGCACACCCCTAGTGTAATGTGACATCATCAAGAAAGTTCTAGAAAATTCTAGAAAGTTCTAGAATGCAACGCTCCCTGGAATAATAACCGAAGCTACAGTGGCCTTCAAGGACAAGAATAATTCTACATTTTAAACAATGCACCTGATGACATTCCAAAAACATGGATTCCTCCATACGACTTGCCCGCTCAATGGACAAAATGTAACATTAATATTTGTAATTCTCCGCTCAGGAGGATAATTCCGATTATTGGCAGAGGTGATTTTACACCAATGAGGACATATTTATGAATGAGGATATTGATTTTTGCTAATAAATTACTTAAAATGTTACACACTGCACCTTTAAATCAGGTAGTAAAAATAATTGGTCTGGTTTCTTGACACTTGTACACAAATTGTTCTTTAGACCCTTAACCTTCAATTTAGAAGTGAATACTAGACTTTCGTATGAACTTGAAATTAAAACAATTAATCACTCATATACGGCCACCACACTGTAGCCATTTGTACCGCTTGTGTTGCTTTGTTGTAGCCTGGCACCGCCCGCCTACGTACCTTCGCTCATTCATCATTTCCCTTCAGTAGTCAGTCTGGGTCTGCGGTATATTTGTGGGTTTTCCTCAACCAGATTTCTGCCGGTCCAATCAGCGAACAGAAGGAGTGGCTAAGAAGCCGGCGCATGACATATACGTCACGACCAAACGTTATGCGATTGGTTGGCAGATCCAGAGTGGCACTTGGCAGATCCGATAGTTTTAAACTTCAACAGACACCCGCCTTCAAGTGATTAAACGTTTGTCAATTGAGCGATTCCAGACCTTCTGTACAAATGAAATGAAGTACGATGGTCTGGTAGCACCAGGCTAAACTTTCGCATCAACTTGAAATTAATACAAAAAAAATCACCGCACTATAGCCATTTGTACCGCTTTTTAGTTGAGGAAAAGTGACAAAATTAATTAAAAAATTCAACAGATCAGTCTCGATTCGCCAAAACTTTGGAGCAGTTTTAGCACCGACCGTTTCTCCTCACGTTTCTGGACAGATTTAGTAGTGCAGGTTGTAGTGTTAATCCTTCTTCAATTATAAAAAATTTGGAGAAAAATTAAAGAAAAATTATCGGACTCCATTTCCCAGGTTTCCTCTCAAACAAGAGTTCAACATCTGGGGAAAGTTTTTGTAGTTCCCAGGCTGGATTGTTTTTAGTGGTAGTTGAAGTGTGAGAGAGTGTGAGTGTGTGTGTGTGTGTGTGTGTGTGTGTGTGTGTGTGTGTGTGTGTGTGTGTGTGTGTGTGTGTGCATAAGTGTGTGTGTGTGTGTTTGTGTGTCTATATCTGCTCCACTGGTGCTCCCTCTTCTTTGGGTGGAGGCTCTAAGTGAATTGGAACCACACTGGCAGGTTTCTTCACACTGAGAAAGGGGCAGAGAGATATCAAATATAAAAGAAAATATTAGAAAAAATAAAGTGGTTGACAAAAGAGTGTTTTTTGGTCTCACTGTATAACCCTACATTTTCCAATGTGTGACATCACACATGGTAAAATATAGGGTTAGGATTAACAGGACAGCTGGGACAAGGGAAGACTGAGGGAAGAAAAATCTCATTCATTATATTATAACAGCAATTGTATTATGATAGAATGCCTGTTCCGTATGGGTGAAGTATTCCTTTAACCCTTAAACAGGCAACAGTGGAAAATGAGTTTCTAAAAATATTTTCATGTTATCACTCATCTCTTCAAGACCAAAGAAAAATATTTCCACATCAAATTTTTTTATACTTTGTATATTTTGGGTTTTACGAGTTGTATCTCCCAGGATACGTTGCCCTATTAAGGTATAAAAAAAGCCGAAATGGTAAAAATATAAATTTTTAATTTGATGAACAGAAATGATAAATTGTTGTTTATCTTGTCCATTTAAATTACAAATACTACTTTTTAAGTACATTTTATTCAGTTTTACCAATCTAGTTTCATCAAATTGGATCAGCCACATCCAGATGGGCAGGCTTGAGACGGTCCATAGTGACCCGCTCTAGCTTATCCCCCATGTGCACCACAAAGTTCTTGGTCCCCGCCTCCAGGACACAGAAGGGCCCATCATAGGGGAGTCTTCAGGGGGACCTGAGTGAAGGGGCTGGAGTTTCCCAGGGCAAAAGTCCAATGTGACGTGCCCATCCACAGAACCGCAGCGTCCTGAAGGAACTTTCATGGGACCACCAGTGGCTGTCTGTAAACCAATTCAGCAGATGAAAACTGCAGGTCCTCCTTAGGGGCAGAGAGCCCAACAAGCCAACAACCACAGGAGGCAGTCAACCCAGTTGCGACCCTTTAGCCATGCAGCTCGGATGTGAACTGTGGGCCTCAGTACAAGGTGAGGTCAGCCGGCATACCAAAATGGGCTACCTATGACCTGAGGAACGCCCAGTCCACCTCAGCGAATGCAGAGGAATGGCTTCCGGCTACCTGGTGGTGCTGCCCACCAAGGTGAGGAGGTCAGTGAACCTACGGGAGGAAGGCAGGGGGCCCACCAGGTCCTTCTGACCTGGTCGAAATGCCTCTCGGGGACCAGAATCGGCGCCAAGGGGGCTTTGGTATCATGTGTACCTTGAACACGCTGACAGGCCAAACTGAAGCTAGCCCAGGTCTTTACATCACTCCTGAGGCGGGGCCAGACAAATGTAACACCCACCAGCTTAGTATACGGCTTGTGGTCCACGAAGGCAGTGAAATGGAGGCCGTCCAACAGGAATGTAGGGACTTTATGGTGCCGTGTGCATGAACCTGGCACGGTGTCCTACTTGTGTACCAGTTTAATGGCTCCCTTTGTGGAAAGCAGTGCCCAAGGAAAGCAATGGGTGACAGGCCAAACTGTAACTAAGCAGGATTGACTATTAGTCACTGCACCCTGATCCTTTCAAACAGCTGCCACAGGTGCATCAGAGGCTCCTCTGAAGCCGATGCAGGCATGATGCTACACTGTGCGCCTACAACGACCAGCAGCCACCAGCTGGAAATTATATATTTAATTAACAGCAGCTTACTTTCCCTGCCAGTGGCTTTGGCCATCCCTGGGCAGTTAAGTTTGTGTTTTGTGCCTGGAAGGCACTCCCCTCCCCCAACGGTTAGGGATGGGGCCTTCCAGGCAGCACTGCCCTAAGTATACATAAATATAGAAAGATCATTTTAAAAGTGAAATACAGTAATAATGTTGTAATGGGCACAACTGTTCATGATAATATATGGTTCTGCAGTCATTATCAACATGCTTTCAAGTTTTAAATAAAATTCAGAATAATGAACATTGACCAAATTTCTACCCCCTAAGCAGGCAACGTATCTCTGGGGATACATACATTTCAAATTCTGCTAAAAAACCCACAAACACAGATGGATTTTTTTTTTCTTCATCAGCATGTTAAGACAAATGTCCTGATTCAATATATGAATTTAGATTGTTATTTTAACAAAAATAAGTATGTCTAATATATGATTACTTACACCCTGGGAAGCTGGCGCTTCACCACTGGCGTCCATGTTGATTTCTGATCAGGCTGACTAAACAATGAAAGATAACTTGAACCAAATCATGTCACCTAGATGCTAATAACAGACAAGTCTTTTGATAAATGCTAACTAGATTAGTGAAAACCTTCCAGCAAGCCCCCTACATGATGTTAAAGAGTATGTATCTCCCAGTGCACGTTGCCTGTTTTAAACACACACACACGTTATAAATGGATGTCCACACACACAGCTCAATGTAATGTTAACTCACGAGTACGGAGAGATGGGCACAGCCACCACCAGAACCTGGTTCCTCTTCCTGAACAGTCTCCAGAGGCCGCGGTGATATCCTCTGACGTCA
>NC_137212.1:2764403-2769403 GCF_949987685.1 Ammodytes marinus
GTGGTCGAATTTTTTCCAGAGCTGTAAACTGCCCTGCTGTACTGACAGTGACGACTATGTAGAAGTCAAGGAGAGCAAATTCACCTGTGCTGTGTCTGAAATCGCGCACTTACGTAAGTGCACTTAAATTGAGTGCACTTTATTATCCCTACAGTACACTTACTTATATACGCAGTGCTCTCATTTCTACAGTGCACTGTCCAAACTGCCGTCGCGCACCTACCGGAAATGACTTTGCATTTTGACGGTTCTTCTTCGGTGGTATTTTTTTCTGCTTGCGTTACCGATAGCCAAAACAGGCACATTAGTCGCGGAAAGACAAAAACAATGTGTAATTTAACTTTTGTAGAGCGCGTCCGCCTCCATCGTTGCTTCAAGCTCCTCTATTTTGATTAGAATGCCCCGTCCTCTCCGTTACGTAGGCAAGATGGCGGCCGTTGAGTGTGGAAAGTGTCCATCGCTCTACACTCAAGTTTTAGACCGTTTTGAGTGCACGACCGAGGAACTTACAGTGCACTGCATTTTGGCACACTCTCCGGTTTTGCGCAAAGTGCACTCAAAAAAGTAAGTGTAAGTACAGAAGTGCGCGATTTCAGACACAGCCCTGGACTGTTTAAAGGTAAGGTAAGTTAACTTTATTTGTACCCGAGAGTAGATTTGTTTTGCAGTTAAGAAGAAGAATTGGCTGCTTACACTCACACACGCAGACAACATTTAGGAGATTGACAGAGACAGTGACAACAGTGCTCCATTTAAAGTCGACATTTGAGAGGTTCGTTGTAATGAATTTCTTGTTGTTTTTGCTTTGATTTTATATCTACATTTTTACATCTGCTCTGTAAATACATTGTTTTGAAAGGTGCTATACAACTCAATTGTATTATTTTAAAACAGTCTGTTGTGGTTTTACAGCAGCAAACACACACACACACACACACACACACACACACACACACACACACACACACACACACACACACACACACACACACACACACACACACACACAAGTCTAACAAAGGAATGGTCCACAAAGAGCTGACTGTCCGCTGCTTTATCACTGATGATCTACTGCCATCTAGTGGACATTGTGCAAGGCTTTATGGACCACTATCTGAAGTTTAGTTGGTGTTACATGTGTGTGTGTGTGTGTGTGAGAGAGAGTGAGAGTGAGAGTGAGAGTGAGAGTGAGAGTGAGAGTGAGAGTGAGAGTGAGAGTGAGAGTGAGAGTGAGAGAGAGAGTGAGAGTGAGAGTGAGAGAGAGGCCCTTTCCCAAATGACTCCCTATGCACTCCCACTCCGTGAGCGAGTGTGACTCGCTGTGGAGTCACCCTCGCAGCTGTGGAGTGCCACTCGATCATTAAGGGGAGGGTATAACAACGGCGCGGCTTTGGCAAGCCCTCGCCTCTGTCAGACGGAAACAGGAAGAAACCTGGAGACACTAGTTAAATGTTAAGTCTTTATTTCTCACCCTAAAATAAAATTCCACCACTTTTATATTTGACCTGAAAAGATCTTTACATTCATAAGCTACGCATGTGAGAGTAAATGTAGTAGGCTATTGAATAAAAACAAACTCACTCCCATGATTTTTTGGCTGCATAATTTATTTTTTGTTAAACATTTTGTAACTGCATATTCTTAATTTTACCAGCTCAGTCTGTAATGGAGAAAACAGGTGGGTGATCCGCTGTTTAATTATCCTTTTAGTTTACATGCACAGCAGCATACAAAACCAGGGAAAAGAACAATAGTCTGCTAAAGCATGTATTCCACTTGTCATGATACGTTAATCTGCCATTTCGACCCGCGAATCGCGGCAGTTAATTAGCGTGCATAAATTATAATGCACTGCAAGGGTGGTCATAAATAAGAAAAGTCATGCGCTCCAGCTGACTGACGTCACCGCCGCTATTACTACCCCTCATCGGCTTTAACAGTAACAAATCTTACTAACAATTTAAGGAAATAATAATCACTGTCCCTTATTAACTTGTGGGCATTTTCTTCATCTGCTTCGTTTTATCTTTTATCCACGCCTTGAAAATACACTAACGGTAGACAAGTGGCATAATCAAATCAACAAGTGTAAAACAACATGTTAATTCCAAAATTGTAGGCTACCCTCTGGTTCCGTCATTTAGGGCTATGCATAAAAATAAACAATCAAATGTCTGTTTGAGGTAAGAGAACGTTTCATTTATAATTCGGGAAACAAACTCCATGGAACTCTCATTTGTAAATTAGCTCCTCCATTCCGGACTTAATTGATTGGCGGACATCTGTGTCAAACGTAGGGCTAAGCCACTATCGATGCAGACTCGGTGATCGAGGGCTTTATCACCCACTCACACTCGAGGCTCTGTGGTTTGGGACGACACTCAATATGGCGGGCCCTCCCCGCGAACGCGCAAACGGAGGGATAGTGGATAGGGATAGGGTGTAGGGGGTGGATCTAGATTGGGCCTGAGAGTGAGAGTGAGTGAGAGAGAGAGAGAGAGAGAGTGTGAGTGTGAGTGTGAGTGTGAGTGTGAGTGTGAGTGTGAGTGTGAGTGTGAGTGTGAGTGTGAGTGTGAGTGTGAGTGTGAGTGTGAGTGTGAGTGAGTGTGAGTGTGAGTGAGTGAGTGAGTGAGTGAGTGAGTGAGTGAGTGAGTGAGTGAGTGAGTGAGTGAGTGAGTGAGTGAGTGAGTGAGTGAGTGAGTGAGTGAGTGAGTGAGTGAGTGAGTGAGTGAGTGAGTGAGTGAGTGAGTGAGTGAGTGAGTGAGTGAGTGAGCGAGCGAGCGAGCGAGCGAGCGAGAGAGCGAGAGAGAGAGCGAGCGAGTGTGTGTGTGTGTGTGTGTGTGTGTGTGTGTGTGTGTGTGTGTGTTCAGTACAGTTGGTGCAGACTGGAGGACGTACCTGAAGAAGTCGATGGAGATGTCCAGGTCTTCTTCTAACACGATGGCAAAGTTCACATCCTGATGAAAATGAAAAATGATCCGTGAATGCAACACAATTCAATGTCTTTTAAAGGAATAGTTCAACGTTCTAAGGTTGCGTTCCGAATCGCATACTTTCTACTATATAGTTTGGTAGAAAAAAGATTTAGGATGTCCCAATTCTTATGGCCAGATTTAGGATGGTTAGAAGTACCCGGATGTCCTACTTCATGCGGCCAAGATTGTTAGTGTTGAAAAGTGCATCCTATTTGGGCAATTCTGACCCACAATCCAGTGCGCACGTGAAGTGACGTAACATCGACGAAGCCTCCATATGAAAACAAACGGGGATGCGACGGATATAAAAGCAAGAGGCAAGATCAAGGCGCAATGTTATGATGAAATAAGAGAGTAAAAGTATGTCCCAATAGTATGCCTACTGCATCCTAACTAGATTCTTTTTATCGTCGGATGTAGTATGTAGAATAGAAAAAAGAAAGAGTATGCGATTCGGAACGCAACCTAAGTGTTTAGCTTATTATTGCCTCGGTCTCCGGCTTAAGAAAAGGCGACAGAAACCTGTAAGGTATAACGCTAACAATTTAAAATGTTGAACATTTCCTTTAAGATTTTTTTTTTTTTTTTTACGATTTTTTTGGGGCATTTTTATACTTTATTATTATTATTATTATTATTATTATTATTATTATTATTATTATTATTATTATTATTATTATTATTATTATTATCTTTTTTAGTGCAGAGAGACAGAGGTGAAATGGGGCAGAGAGGGGAGTGACATGCAGAGAACAACCACAGGCTGGAATCGAACCCGGGTCTGCTGCTGGGCCCGGCCCGGGGGGGGGGACGCCCTACCAACTGAGCTAAGGGCGCCCCCCTTTAAGAATTTTTAAAGGATCTGTAAGGAACCCTGATTAAACAAAGTCAAAATGCCCTTGTCCTTTAATATAAAAGAGTAAACCTCATTTTACTATGAAGTAAAGTACTACTTTCATGACTTAAGGCCTTTGCACACCGGGCGCGTTTCATTCGTGCGATTAATCCGTTAATTAACGAACGTATACAGAGTCAATACAAGCTTCCACACCAGCGCCGTCATTTCGCATCGTGAATTTGCGTTTTTTATTTTTTCGAACCGAGTTTGATTTTTCTGGGACGTCGCTTCTAAAGTGGGACGCGACAAAATTCACATTTCAAAACATTCGCTTTTACGTTGCGTTTATTCGCGTCGCGCCCGGTGTGCAAAGGCCTTCACATTGAGCAGAAAGATATGTATGTGGTTTAAGTTCATTCGGCATCAGACACTTTGAAGGCTGTACAATTATTTCTCATTTTTTATTTAAATAGACAAACAACATTATGCGTGGTGTTGTTTGTCTTGACAGTAGAATACTAAAAGACTCACTGGATGGAGGTTGAAGGTGGCAGTCAGACTGGCCTTGTAGTGCTGGGAGACGAAACACAGAAATTAAGTTGAGTTTTACACAATTTAGACTTAAAAAAGTCATAATGCTGCAGGTGTCAGCAACTATAATGACTAAATATAGAGCAGAGATTATACTGAATAGTGTTTGTATGACAGTGGACATAGAGGAATCATAAATAAAATACATAAAAAAATATTTCTGGGATATTTCAGTGTATTTAAAGGTGCAGTGTGTAATATGACATCAAGAAAGTTCTACAAAGTTCTAGAATGCAACGCTCCCTGGGTAACCCCAACCCTTTAGAATAATAACAGAAGCTACAGTGGCCTTCAAGGACAAGAACAATTCTAAATTTTAAACAATGCACATGATGACATTCCAACTATGACACTTTCAAGATGGCGGCACTAGGCCTTGGTCCAAAATATGCAGAAATATGGACATATATGAGACCCTTTCTAACGGTCTTAGAAAGGGTCTTTTTTTCAGCTATTATGCACTAAATTAAATGTCCTTATGGATATTATAATTACTTTCCACAAAATCTGCTAGGAAATAAAACCCAAAAGTATACACACTGCAGCTTTAATGTATTCATTAATATGATTTCTATTACATTTTTTTTTACCTGTGA
>NC_137212.1:2774403-2781903 GCF_949987685.1 Ammodytes marinus
AGGAGATATTCACTGATTTTGACAAGCATTCTCCAGAGTCGCTGACTCTAACTTTTAACTATGGCCAGCTGCAGCAGTCAATGTTATTAATGTACAAACATATAAATATATTACATGAATATTAATGGTAAACAGTGGAGTAGAGTCAGTTCTTACCGTTGCCTGGTTGAGAACTATCACATGGATTCCTCTGCCCTGTTCTCGCATATCATCTTCCAACACCTGCACCAGATCAGAAAATATTATTAATTAATAATTATTCTTTATTATTATTATTATTAACGTGTACTTTCATACTAAATCCGGTGTCTCCCATTCAACACAGTGCAACACAAACACTAGACACATACTGCAGCATTAAAAAGTTCAAGTGTAAAACAAAACACTTTTTTAAAATGTTGGTATCAGAATTAAATTAAAGGTGCAGTGTGTAATATGACATCATCAAGAAAGTTCTACAAAGTTCTCGAATGCAACGCTCCCTGGGTAACCCCACCCCTTTAGAATAATAACAGAAGCTACAGTGGCCTTCAAGGACAAGAACAATTCTACATTTTAAACAATGCACCTGATGACATTCCAACTATGACACTTTCAAGATGGCGGCACTAGGCCTTGGTCCAAAATATGCAGAAATATGGACATATATGAGACCCTTTCTAAGGGAAAAAATAATAATAATAAAAAAAAAAATTCAGCTATTATGCACTAAATTAAATGTACTTATGGATATTATAATTACTTTCTACAAAATCAAACCCAGGAAATAAAACCCAAAATTCTACACACTGCAGGTTTAAATGACCAATTATGAATGATAAAAAAGGAGTAAAAACAATATGAAAAAAGCCACAGTTAAGACGAAACTCAAGCAAATTAAGAAAACATCTTCATCAATTTGACAACACGCTGCAAAGACCACAACACATCAAAGCGCTGCAAATAGGCCGCAACAAAACAAGAGTGCTTCCAGAGGACACTTGGAAGTGATGCACATTTATTTTTCCTTCTTTAAAATAGAAATGTAGAGACAATTCAAATATGTGTTGTGTGAAACGGTAACTTTTCAGGAAGCTTTCTAACTTCAGTGTGTGTGAACAGTGTTCCAGGGACACCCAAAGTTACACAGTGCACCTTTAAACTATGCTTTACTACATGGATTAGTTACATATGCTGTAATAAAAGGGATAAGCCAATCACAGGGACTTAGAGTAGTTCCATCCTCCTCTACGTAAACAACAACAACAACAGTGAAACAGTAACTTTTTCAGGAAGCTTTCTAACTTCAAACAGTGTTCCAGGGACACCCAAAGTTACACAGTGCACCTTTAAACTATGCTTTACTACATTAGATTAGTTACATATGCTGTTTATAAAGGTATGAGGTAATGAGAGGGACTTACAGTGGTGCCGTCCACAGCTACGTAAACCTTTGAGCGACTGGAATAAACCTCGATGTCCAGAACCTTCCGCCCCGTCGCAGGTTTGCGCTTCGTCTCCATGTTGGGAACAACGTCCTCTAAAGACAAACAGCATGACAACAACATGAGTGTCCGTTTGTGTGTGTGTGTGTGTGTGTGTGTGTGTGTGTGTGTGTGTGTGTGTGTGTGTGTGTGTGTGTGTTTGCCCTTATGTGCTCATCTCTAAAGACAACAGCATGACAACAACATGACATAACTGTTTTTATTATATGTGTGTGTGTGTGTGTGTGTGTGTGTGTGTGTGTGTGTGTGTGTGTGTGTGTGTGTGTGTGTGTGTGTGTGTGTGTGTGTGTGTGTGTGTGTGTGTGTGTGTGTGTGTGTGTGTGTGTTCATCTCTAAAGAATACAGCCTGAGAACAACAACGCAATCTTAAAGTCATGCTGAGATAATATAAGTTAATTTTAAAGTGTTAAAAGTCTTGTTAAAGGCACAGGTTGTGATGTCACTGTGATTTCACAACTGTGCAAAATGTAGGGTTAGACAGTGAGACCAAAAAACACTCTTTCTGCCTTTTCTCAGGCTAGGATGAACCGATTTCTAAAATATTTGCACATTTATACTAATATAGGATCTCAGAGTTCAATACACCTTCATATTCCCACAGGGGAAGTAGGCCTTTAAGTTAAGTTAAGTTACTTTACAATCATGGTTACATTGAAATTTGTCTTTTCTCATCTCCCCTCTCAAGTTCCCACACTCCAGAGGGGGTCAGAGCGCAGGGTCAGCCATAGTACAGCGCCCCTGGAGCAGTTTTGGGGTTAAGTGTCTTGCTCAAGGACACAATGGTAGAGATGGTGGGCACCGTAGACGCAAAAGACAGATTGTAGAGCAGTTTCTTTTTTTTATTCTTTATTGCTTCTGTGTACTTCAGTGTAAACGGTCCGACGAACCTCGCATACACAATGGATGGTTAAGTAGACAGTATGTAGTATGTACATGTTGAGTATGTAGGAGGGAGGACGTTAGTAGGGCTTTATGGTTAAGTAGACAGTATGTAGTATGTACATGTTGAGTATGTAGGAGGGAGGACGTTAGTAGGGCTTTATGGTTAAGTAGACAGTATGTAGTATGTACATGTTGAGTATGTAGGAGGGAGGACGTTAGTAGGGCTTTATGGTTAAGTAGACAGTATGTAGTATGTACATGTTGAGTATGTAGGAGGGAGGACGTTAGTAGGGCTTTATGGTTAAGTAGACAGTATGTAGTATGTACATGTTGAGTATGTAGGAGGGAGGACGTTAGTAGGGCTTTTACAACACAGTCATAAAGACAGATCCCGGACCAGTTTCTCACCGTATTCGTGCGACGCTGCCTCTTCACTAGCGACTCTCCTTGTGTCCAGGATCAGTTTGATGTTCACGATGACGGTGATCAGCAGAAACAACACAGCGCCGGCCTGGGGAGGAAAAATACACCAATTAATTTGATTAATTTTCAATTAATTCAAGTGTCAAGTGTAATGGGCATATTATTATTATTATTATTATTATTATTATTATTATTATTATTATTATTATTATTATTATTATTATTATTATTAATTAGTTTATGTATTTGTATTTTATTTTTTATTATGATTTGTTGGATTGTTTGCACAACAAAAACTAAAAAAAGTAGGATGTTGTAAATGTAAAAAACAATACTGTCGGATTAATTGGAAGTCCCTTGAAACCTGTAAAGTAGAGTTGTTTATTTTGTTTTGTTTTTGTGTTAAATTTTTTTCAGTTGTGTGTGCGTGTAGGTTCTCTCTCTAAAAAAGATCAAAACAAAGTATTTAAAACAAAAAAAAACTCTGCTTTGCCCTTCAATTCCTTCCCATTCCCTACGGAAGAGACTTCAAGATATTGTTACTACTAGCCTATAAATCACATAGTCTAGACATTTTAGGTAATCTTTGTTTACACAGGCCTTGGAGTTTACAGAGCCTAGGCTGTGTATTAACACTGGATTTTATTTTTCCAGTGCACACACAGTACATACAGGTGGTGGATCATGAGGAGATATTCACTGATTTTTTTTTTATATTTTTTTTTACAAAAAGTGATTTTGACAACAAGCATTCTCCAGAATCACTGCCTCCACCTTTAAATCACTTAGCATTGCCCTTGGGTACGAACTCTGCTATACAAACAAACCTGCCAGTGCCTCGCCCTGCCTTTAAAACCAATTACAAAAGGCTTTAGCCTGGAGGCATGTTTTCTACCATAGACTGTAGTATAGGCAAGGCAAGGCAAGACAAGGCAGGGCAGGGCAAGTTTATTTCCATGCCATTCAAAGTGCTTTACAGGGACATAAAATACATCAAGATTAGACAATTGCATTTTAATATATAAGTGTGTGTGTGAGTGTGAGTGTGAGTGTGTGTGTGTGTGTGTGTGTGTGTGTGTGTGTGTGTGTGTGTGTGTGTGTGTGTGTGTGTGTGTGTGTGTGTGTGTGAGTGAGTGTATCTATGTATGTGTCTGTCTGTCTGTCTGTCTGTCTGTCTGTCTGTGTGTGTGTGTGTGTGTGTGTGTGTGTGTGTGTCTGTCTCTGTGTGTGTAGGCTACCTGGCAGAAGCGGCGTAACGTCCTCTTATTGGTCAGCTTGTATTTCCAGGTGAGGTAAAGGCTCCTCTGTTGCCTAGGGATAAAAGGCTTTGCTCGCGGGTTGGGGGTCCAGGTATCCATAGCTACCTGCCTCCTAACCTGCACCACTAAAACACTCTTTATTACGTCACATGGTCATATTTAACCGACAGACAATAACACAGCTAAGGTAATAAAGTTAAAGCTATAGGGGGGCTTTAAGTTGAGCTAACACCGGCTAACTAACTAGGCACTTTAAGCTCCCTGCAAACGCCCAGTCGTCTAACTATTCTGTGCAGATAGTAACGGAGCTATCCACAGTCCAAAGAAAACCTGGACTTGTAGCTTTAATCTCGTTTCAAAGGGTTTAAATCTTGCAGAAGTCGCTTGTAACAGCAGCAGCTGCTACATGGAGGTAGTCCCAAACTGTCGCATAGCAAACATGTCATCAAGCCGCGTCTTCTTCGATGAGTTTATTACTGGTGGATTACGTCACTAGATGTAAGGCTACATACCGTCACCTATAGGACCGGAGTAACATTACAAAACAGAAATACAGCTCTGGAAAAAAATTAAGAGACTACTCCAAATGTCTCAGTGTCTCTCGTTTTACTATTTAAAGGCATATTTTGAGTAGAATGAACATTTTGGTTTTATATAATATAAACCACTGACAACATTTCTACCAAATTCCCCCCAAAAAGAGATGAAATTTAAGGAAAAATCCAGACTGGTCTCTTAATTTTTTCCACAGCTGCATATGTTTTACTAATATATATGAAAGGAAATGGTTTAGATAAATGCCATGTTCTCATATAAAAAAATTTTTGCTGAATTTGGTAAATTCTAGATCCAGAAGTGTAAATGGTCTGGGGGGAAAAAAAATATTAAAAAATTCAAAAAAGACATTCAATTATATTTTTGAAACATTTAGGGACTATATATGTTCTGTAAATAGTTTTTCAGGGTTTTCCTTTAGGGGTTAGAGCACCGTCATGCATGAATTACCACATACTCAGTCAGGATTTTTTTCTAAGTTTTTATACATGAAAAAAAATTACTTTAAAGCTGCAGTGTGTAGAATTTTGGGTTTTATTTCCTAGCAGATTTTGTAGAAAGTAATTATAATATCCATAAGTACATTTAATTTAGTGCATAATAGCTGAACATTTTTTTTTTATTATTTATTTTTCCCCTTAGAAAGGGTCTCATATATGTCCATATTTCTGCATATTTTGGACCAAGGCCTTGTGCCGCCATCTTGAAAGTGTCATAGTTGGAATGTCATCAAGTGCATTGTTTAAAATGTAGAATTGTTCATGTCCTTGAAGGCCACTGTAGCTTCTGTTATTATTCGAAAGGGGTGGGGTTACCCAGGGAGCGTTGCATTCTAGAACTTTGTAGAACTTTCTTGATGATGTCATATTACACACTGCACCTTTAAAATACACATCTTATAAATCTTTTTGAGTAATAAGTGTTTTTTCTCTTTTTTTCGACCTTTATTTATACAGGTAAATCCCATTGAGATCGGAGACTCTTTTGCAAGGGAGACCTGTTCCCATTCCCACGTTACCATTAACACACACACATTCATACACCGATAGCACACTTTGAACGGCCTTGTGTCTGAATTGTGCTATAGAAATAAACTTGCTTTGCCTTCAGATTTGATTTAAAGTAGCTGGGAGTTGCAGCAGACCTCAAGTTTTCTGGGAGTTTGTTCCAGATATGTGGAGCATAAAAACTAACCCTGCGTTCCAATACCCATACTTCCCTACTATTTAGTATGCCAGAAAAAGATTTAGGATGTCCCAATACATGCACGTCAATTGTAGTATGCTGAAAATACACAAATGCCCCTCTAACTCCAATTGCATTTTGGAGTATTCGTCTTTATTCTTGACATTTCTCAACATAATGAAAAATAAATCTTCCTTATCTGATTTTTTTTCTCTCTCCTGTGGCCCTAAAACTCTTCTGTACTTTAGTATGTAGTGTAGTAAAAAGACTAAAACTCTTCTGTACTTTAGTATGTAGTGTAGTAAAAAGACTAAAACTATTCTGTACTTTAGTATGTAGTGTAGTAAAAAGACTAAAACTCTTCTGTACTTTAGTATGTAGTGTAGTGAAAAGACTAAAACTCTTCTGTACTTTAGTATGTAGTGTAGTAAAAAAGAAAGAGTATGTGATTTGGAACGCAGGGCATGTGTGTAATCTGTAACTCTAAAAATGTCGCTCAAAAATATTGCAGGGTGAGAGCAGCTTCTAGGGTAGGAGTCGGCCGGGAGGGAAAAAAATGCCTACAAACAGACACCAAAGTCCAAAATCCAGTGCTCACCCATTTACAACGCCACATGTTGAACATTATTGACTTTATGGAGACGCACCCAAGGCAGCAACAGTGTACATTGTGTGTACACGGCGTACTGAAAAAGGGCAAAATCCGGACACTTATATTAAGAAAACTTGCCGGTAAAGGCTGGAAAATGAGGTGAGTTTCTTTTTTTTCTTTACTTATGACATCTTTTGCTCGATGTCCGTCCCCTTTACTGTGTCAACGCTCCCTGAGATTTCTAAAAAAAAATGTAATCCCGGTTAAGGGTTTTTACTGGGAGTTTTTTCTAAGGCTCTAAGGGTAGAGGGTGTCATACTGTATGGAATGTAAAGCCCACTGAGGCAAATGTCTATTTGTGATATTGGGCTATACGAATAAAACTGATTTGATTTGATTTGATTTGATTTGATTTGATTTGATTTGATTTGATTTGATTTGATTCTAGGGTCACGTGTAATCGGTGCCTTTGTCAATATGTTAAATAATCTTGTTATATGTTAAAAATATGCCTCCTTTCTTACTTTCCCTTATTGTTCGTTACATTGTGAGCTCTTTTTATTCTCTTGCTCAATGTCTTTTTACCCTATCACCTAGCCTACTAATCTTGTTCATTGTACATTTAAATTAGTGCATAATAGCTGAATTTTTTTTTATTATTATTTATTTTTCCCTTAGAAAGGGTCTCATATATGTCCATATTTCTGCATATCTTGGACCAAGGCCTAGTGCCGCCATCTTGAAAGTGTCATATTTGGAATGTCATCAGGTGCATTGTTTAGAAATTAGAATTGTTCTTGTCCTTGAAGGCCACTGTAGCTTCTGTTATTATTCGAAAGGGTTGGGGTTACCCAGGGAGTGTTGCGTTCTAGAACTTTGTAGAACTTTCTTGATGATGTCATATTACACACTGCACCTTTAACAGATGGAACTATTTATTGAGTTCATGTTTGGCATGGGGCCTAATTTAAAGTAGCACACACACCATAAGTGCAATGTTTGCTCCTCCTGTCAAAATATATTTTCCCATGAGAATAGCACAACTCATACTGTACGCTATAAATGCCTATAGTGTGTGGTGGCCATAGTTCAATGTTAAACATCATTTTATATTATGTAA
>NC_137212.1:2786903-2939403 GCF_949987685.1 Ammodytes marinus
GTTCAAATAAAGTTACATTACATTAGTTATAGTATTCAGGATAAACACACAAACATTTGCTTCCGGGCGGCAGTGGCAAAGTGGGAAGGGAGGTCATCCACTGGGTTGCAGGGTCGGTGGTTCAATCCCCCGTCTCCCCGCCACATGTCCAAGTGTCCCTGGGCAAAGAGACACTGAACCCCACATTGCTCTTGTTGGTTCAGAGAGCACCTTGCATGGCAGCTACTGCCATCGGTGTATGAGTGTGTATGAATGTGGTAAGAAATGTAAAGCGCTTTGGGGCTGAGAAAATCATCCAAAAAAAGCTATATAAGACAAGTCCATTTACCATACTGCCTATACCTCTCAGTCGTAACATACAGTGCTGCTTGAAAGTATGTGAACCCCTTGAGCTTTTTGGAATTGAATTTAATTTAACCATTATTAATTCATTTTTATTAATACCAGTATTTTGAATATTTAAAATAACAGATGTTTGTTTATCCATTCCACATTTTTCGTTTTGCAGAAATCAACAGAAACAATCTCTTTTGATTGATTAAAGTTAATTTTCAATCGGTTTTTTTTGCATATAAATGATCGAACCTTTCTCAGTGGATGCACTGTTTTGGATGTAGTGAGAAGATAACAAGTGTCATATATTTGGCATAATAATGATTAAATTAAATGTAAGGGGATAATTGTGCTCCAGAAATTCTATTATTAATCCCTCATATCATCTACAATTTAAAATATTTTTATTTTTAAAACATAACAACAGTTACTAATGGAAGACTGTCTTTTGTTCAGCTTCTCAAGAATCACTGATGTTATCTACAGATTAAAATGGTTTTGCAACCCGTTGGCATGCTGTTCTTGAGCAAGGTATGGTGACAGAGCATTTAGTTGTTATGCACAGATGGCCTGGAATTAACTGCCCCTACATATAATGTCATGTAACTTTATTTGAACAGGGACAATATACAAAATAAACATTAGCCTTTGTTTAGAGCAAAGAGAGATGCATTGTACCAGGTTTTAGCAAACTGCTATTTTCCACCTGTAGTCCCTGGGCAGGTAATAAAAAGTACTAAACAAGACACAATAATATCTAGACATGGGATTAAACATTAAAAGGATAACAATATACAATAATATAAATACATAGGATAAAAGAAAGTTTACGAAAAGCACTGCATTAAATATTCTATAAAACATATACCCCTATCCTACTAGCACTGCAACATTCTATTAGTGTGTGCAGGTCTGTTGCGTGAGCAGCCACACCTTTGTCAGACGGGAGAAAGGTTGGAAATCAATATAAAACAGCAATGTCAGTTGATAGTTCAAGAAGCAGTTCAAGACGCATCTCTATTACTGTTGCTTTTAATTAATTCCACCATACATTTATTTTGTTGTATTTTATGGTTGTTATCTCTCATTTGTTTTATGCATTGAACATACCTCTATGATTTTTCATGTTTTTGGTTCATGGTTTCTTGCCTGTGACGGATGTGCTTTGTTCTATACAATCTGTATGTTGTGCATGTAAAGCACTCTGAGCTGCATTCTATGTATGAAGATTATCTTATTATTAAAATCATTTATTAAAAATGTTTTACCTGCCAAGGATATGATGTTTAATTAATAAAGCTAAATTTAGTGCGTTCGAAGCTTTGTCAGCCCAATTTATTTCTGCAGACTGTGGCTGTAGAGAAATGGATATTAAATTTGCAGGATTTAACCTTGTCCTGTTTCTTGAACTGTGTAGCCGTGGCCCGTTACATATCAACGAGTGCCCCCCCCCCCCCACCCCCCCAGATTTAGACCAGAGACACAGAGCAGACACATGTTATCTACAGATAAAAGAGTTTTGCAACCCTCTGGTTAGTTTCGCACTGTCATGCTGTCCTTGAGCAAAGGACGCATTGCAGATAAGTAAATGATTTTTTCCTATATTCACTTCCGTTTGAATAGAAAGACACTTTTGATAGAAAAGTAGATGTAGTGGTTACAGGTCGTTCAGATTAATTTTGCTAATAAAAATGATCTGATAATTAATGATACCTTAATAATTTATTAAAGATGAAAGTTGGGGCACCAGTTCTCTACTTAGGATAACACAATAGCAAGAATGTCTCGTTTTATCAATGGTTATCTGTAATGTTGATTACTCTAGTGATCAGTTAAATAAATCAATATTAATAAACCAGTCAATAGTCGAATTATCACTCTATAAAATCTAATAAGAAATGGGGTGAATCAGACTGATTCACCCTCGCTGTGTGAGGGAGAGATTCCGCAGGTCTTTCCTTCCTGCTGCGGTCAGACTGTACAACGAGAACTGCTGACCCTGTACATGTCATTCACCTGTATATACTGAAATCATGTGCAATACTGTAACTTAAGAACGTGCAATAATGGTGCTACATGTGTCACTGTCACTTTATTATTTATTCTGCCCATATTCTGCTAACTCACATAGTTATAGTTTATATTTATACAAAGTTTGAAGCTAAAACATAAGCTTATACAAAGTCTAAAGCTAAATAAGCATTTACAGCTATTGCTGTGCCCTCTGTGTGCTCTTTACTCCTGTGTGCTCTTATTCCTGCTCTAATGTGTGATGCAACACCGAAATTTCCCCACTGTGGGACGAATAAAGGATATCTTATCTTATCTAATAAATAAATTATTATTGAGGTTGTAGATCTGGTAATATGACCACAATACTGAAGGTTAATACAGTTCTAAATGGAATAGGATGGCAGTGTTGAAAGAGGGTTCATGTGGGTTTTTGATTAAACAAAGTGATCAAATCATTGTGGCTCCTATGGTAAGACAGAGGTCAATCATGTTACACAAACCAAACCAGAGGGAACCTTATCTGAAGCACAGAAGAATGTTTGGGGACATAAGCACCCCCACCCCCACCCCCCCTCCCTTACAATCTACGCATATGGTTGTTGGCGAGTTTTGACCAGAGACACAGAGCAGATACTTGTTATCTACAGATAAACGTGTTTTGCAACCCTTTGGTTAGTTTCACACTGTCATGCAGTTATGCAATGTCACACATTGCAGTTAAGTCCTCAGAATGATTTCCCTATATTAACTTCCTTCTTTTTTACCTTCTTTTTTTTAAGATAATTTTTTGGGGCATTGTTATGCTTTATCAGACAGTTCGGAGAAACGAGATGGAGACAAAATGGGCAGAGAGGGGAATGACATGCAGAGAACGACCACGCATGCCCTCATTCCTTCCCCTTTTCAATAAAAAGTACAAAATAAAAAGTTGACTAAATAATTATCCTAACCAGAGTGCATACTTAGAGTTATTTTTCTTGTTGCTTGGACACTATCACTGAAACATTTGGCTTTTTTTGAAAAGTATCTGTTTTTTTGTGGGTCTGGCTATTGTGTTTAACATTATAAGCACATGTGACTGATGTATAGTGGACAGGGATACACACTAAGATATACATGTACCTAAAAGGGTACAAATGCTTTGTCCCCCCAGTGGTACCTTAGCAGGGTACAACACTGTACCTTAAACATTAGTACATACAGTATTTGTACCTTCTTGTCTGTACCTCTAAGAACATTCCTGTACCCATAGTGACAATAATGTACCCTTCGGAAAGGTACAGTGAAAATGTGAAATCTGCAAGTTCTCCAAATTTCATATGGAATAAAGCAGTAATCGCCTCACTAACCTTGGCCAATCAGACAACAGATGAAATAAGTTAGTCTATTCTGATCTACAGATTGCTGCTTTACTTCATATGAAATGCAGAAAACTTGCAGAATTCACATTTTCACTTTACCTTTCCAATGGGTACAATATTGTCACTAGGGGTACAGGAATGTTCTTTTAGAGGTACAGACAAGAAGGTACAAATATGTACCAATGTCTAAGGTACAGTGTTGTACCCTGCTAAGGTGCCACTCGGGGGGGACAAAGCATTTGTACCCTTTTAAGACCATTCCTGTACCTTGATTTCTTTCCACCTGCAGAACTAGAAGGTCCACTACGGCGGAGTGTACAGTCCCTAAAAAAAGTTCTACATTTGGTCAGTCCTCATTTCTTATACAGAGCAACTAAAGATTGGAGTATTATTCCAAATGAGCTAAACGTTTTGGCAGAGATTTTACTTGTTTTCAGGCCAACTCAAGAAATGGATTATAAATAGCCAAACTTGCTCACATTAGTTTAGTTTCAGTAGTCGTCGTTTTTCTCCCAATAGGTGTAATTCTGAAATGGCAAATGGTAATTTCATGTGTGGCATATTGTGATGTGATATGTATGTATATTTTATATTGTATTGTATTGTATGTATTGTATTCTGTATTGACCTGCACAGGGACTGCGGATGGAAATGAGCAAAGTGCTATAATATGGTACAAAGCATATTTTCTCTGTGAGATTAATATTATTTATGTACATAGTCCAAATGAACAAATTAAATAAACTAAACTAAAGTAAAAACATCAGAGCAGGGGGTGCTTGTGGCACAGTGGTTAGAGCGTCCCCCTAGAGGTTCAGTCCTCTTCACAGCACACCAAGGCTCGAATCCAGCCCGGGTTGCAAGCCCTCCAATAATCCCGCCCGGGTCAGTTCTCTGCATGTCTTCCCATCTTTACCCCACCTCAACTTAGTGGGTGGTAGGATGGCCTAGAGCAGTGGTATTCACTATTTTTTTCAGGAGAGCCACACTGACAGGACAAGGTCAACAGGAGAGCCATTTTTACAGCAGAGTATCAAAAGCTATAAATCCAGTCATACATAAGCACGCCTGCTAATTAATAATTATGTAATTCATAAACCAGTGTTTCCCACAGAATTTTGTGAGACATAGGGAACCCAGTCCTTAGGGGGTTCCGGGGGCATGCTCCCCCGGAAGAACATTTGGTACTTTTTAACCCAGAATGCATCAATCTGGTACACTTTTGGAGGAAAATTAAGAACTGTGTGACTGTGTACTATTATCTGGAATAATTTGGAGACACTGGGTCACATAACATGGAAGCTATTGAAGAATGAATGATTATCATACTTTTTATTCAAATATTTGTAAAACTAAATTATGAATGACACATTATCAATCAAAATGGGTGTGTTCATATAATACCCCCCTGGAATCATTTTTTTTTTACCTTTCAAAAGGTAAATGCATCAATCAGGTGCACTATGGGAGGAAAATTAAGAGGCTAATTCAACCGTGTCCTATGTGAGCTGTTTAGCAGCCTATTATTTTTCTGGTATAATTCAGAGACATTGGGAACCCTGCCTGATCAAAGTGAACATACAATATGCAGTTTAGCCAAAACACTTCATTTTCCTCGTTTGTGGAGATTTGTATCTGTCCCCCTGATGCCCAACTGGTTATGACTAGAAATCTATAAATTTTCAGTCAATCTTAGTCCTTATAACACCAGTTAAATAACCAGCATGAAATGTTGAAATCGCATCCAAGCTAGCGTTGTTGCGGTACCGTGCGTATGGTTGCCAGGTTGTTAGTATCCTCCAATTTAAATGTCCAATTTAGCTATATAAAACAAGATACATTTTTTGCAAATTATTTAATATACTCCATATTCGTGAGCATTTTTATTGGCCGTTTTTTTTTGCACACAGTAGCCCAATCCATACAAGAGCACGTTCTCCCTTGTAATGCATGAAAACCGAAAAACTGGCAACCCCACTGTCAGTCTGCGTAGGGCTGAGCAAGTTTAAATATATTTTCTATTTTTTTTTATTATATTTTTTTATTTATACAGGTATATCCCATTGAGTCCGAAGACTCTTTTACAAGGGAGACCTGTTCCCATTCCCATTCACACACACATTCATACACCGATAGCAGCAGGCTAACTATCGACATTCACACGAGGCAAGGTGGGTGAAGTGTCTTGCCCAAGGTCACAACAACTATGACACAGGTGGCAGGGCGGGGATCGAACCTCCAACCCTTTGATCATCGGCCGACCCGCTCTACCAACTGAGCCACAGTCGCCCCACTGAGCCACAGTCGCCCCTAGTCTGTATTTTCACCTTGTAATGCCGCTGTTGACTTATTCTTTTATGAATTATTTGTAAGAGAGCAGCCACGTTAGTTTAACAGGTTTAATGTTATAGATCTGCTTGTTTTTAATGGTTTTATGAAATATCTGTATTAACTGCATGATCAAATCACAGTATTTTTTTTACTGCCATGCGAGCCGCAAATAGAAGCTTGGCGAACAGCGCAATGAGTAACACTGGCCTAGAGGAAAGGTGGCTGACCAGTAACCATGAGGTCGCTGGTTCGATCCCCAGCACCGGACAGGAGGGTGTTAGTTGTAAAACTAGCATAGGCTGTTATTACGTCTACGGTGCCCACCATCTCTACCATTGTGTCCTTGAGCAAGACACTTTACCCCAAACTGCTCGAGGGGCGCTGTACTGCGCTCTGAACCCCCTCTGGAGTGTGGTAACTTGAGAGGGGATATGCTTTAATAGTAACTTAATATGCTGTTATGTTACTAATAAACTTAACAATTAACTTAACTTAACTCTGTCCTGCAAAATGCCGAAAAAAAAAAAAAGAAACATCAGAGCGAATGATGCATGAGCTGGTTGGCAAGACCGCATAGAAAATGAGCAACATATGATATAATGGAAGTGAAATCAGATAAAAATCATCCAACTCTATACAGTTTGTTTTTGGCTCACGTGTTTACCGTATCTTCCTCTTTGTAAACCCAGGTCTCTATATAAGGCTCTGTCCCACGGTAAAAGCTGTAATCTGCATTCATTGACTCATCATGATGAAGCTGATTCTGTCTCTCACTCTCATCTGGATGCTCTCCAGCACAGGTAACTCTACTCACTCTATAAGTCAAACCAAATCCTGTTCAGGGCACATTAAACGTCTGAGATGTTGAGGTAATGCTTCATTGTGATTAAACTGTATATCTGTGGGTTCATAGTCAAAGTATGTAATTGTTCAGCTTGCCATCAATATTTGACGGATAAAAGTTTTTTCTTGGTGCAGGTGGAGCTCTTCAGTGTTTCACCTGTGAAGGTGTTCAAGATACCGTCTGTAAGAAGACAGTGGAATGTGTGGGAGACCTGGACCGCTGCTTCAGTGAGTCCTCATGCTGCATATTGTAATTTCCAGTTTATGAAATCCGTTAAGACTGATGTCCAGTTTAACATTATTATGTCTTCCACAGAAGGTGGACAAATCCCAACACCGGCTGGCTGTACCCAGAGCAGCCTGTGTGAAGCTAGTGATGTGGTGGAGTCCTTAGTTCCCAATGTGGGGTTGTCCTCCACTGGAATAAAATGTTGTGAAGGCAGCCTCTGTAATTCAGCCTGGACCGTCAAACTGAATGTTGTTCTTCTCTTGCTTGGACTCATTCTGACTATTGCCTGTTAGAACAAAGTGCAGGGCAAACTAAAGCTTGAACAGCTAAACAAATTAATTAATTAGATTGTGTGCTACACATCCACCAAAATAGGATTATTGTTTCTAAGCAACTTTGTGTCACTTGATGAATGCAGGTCAAATATTCACTCTTCTTTTAGCTCTGCTTTGGAGTCCTGAGAACAATATCTAGCTTTTTATATGATCCACTTTCTACACTATGCCTGGTTGCATGCTTATCCTGTATTAGTTAAATGTGACGTAATATGCCATACTTTAAATCAAATATTTAGTATGAAAACTGAATACTGAGTGTTCTGTCTTTGATACTGTAACACGTTTTCACCATCATAATAAAACTTTCCTTAAGTATGTTGAGTTTAGATGGTTCCTGGTTTTTCTTCATCATTCTCAAACACTTATTTTAAGAGTAATAATTAAACTATATATACGACAGGTAAGCGGATTTAAAGGAGATATTCACTGATTTTGACAAAGTGATTTTGAAGCAAGCATTCTCCAGAATCTCTGACTTCAACTTTAACTCCAAATAATATCAGATTTGCATCCTTGTATGATAACACACTGTTTTCTGTTGTGAATATAAGGATTGAACCAGAGAGAATGGCGTGACAAACATACAAAATAGAGTTCAACAAGAAAATTCAACATGGAGTGTTTCCCCTGTAAACATGATCAGAGTGATGACACATGATCTGGGGGAACCAAAATTTCTTCCTGTGACTTACCGGTTGGCACGTCCAACTAATTTACAAAACTATAGGTCTGTTTAAGTTTATCCCTGTCCATGCTCCATTAATGTAAAAAGTGCTCATAATGTTATACACAATAGTCGGACCCACAAAAAAGCTGAGTTTAAAAAAAAATAGCCACATTTTCACATGATCTGGGGGAACCTGTTAGGCACGTCCAACTCTGTGAGAATCAGCGATTGTGTGACCCGGTGTCTATGAGATACAAACACATATACAGTAGCAGCCTACTTACATTTAACAGTAACTATGTTCTTGTGTGACCTGATAGTAAAGAAATTGGACTGTGAATCTGGCATTTGAAATGGGAAAAAAATCAAAATGTAATTAAAAAGAAATGCATAAATACATTTTTTTTTAAATTCACGCAAGTATATGTTCGGTATCAATATCAAAATCAATATTTTTAATAAAAATTAACAGTCAAAACACGTAATATTACTAAAAACATCTGTGTTTTGTGCAAAGAAAATCAGTGAGTTGCTGCAGCTTTAGAATAGTTATTCTAACAGTGCATGTGAAAAGATTCAATTAAAAATAAATGGTTTGTCTGGTTTTGATCAGAGTTTAATTTTGAAATAAAAGTGGGAAGTTCATCTCTAAGTGCTTATTTGGCCTGTGTGTTTGACACTGCAACATGTGAGAAAGTGTTTGCAAAAAAGAAACACTTGTATGGTGTTGTCAGCATCTACCACTGTGAAGGTCAGAATTATATTGTCATAATGGATTCAGAAACAGGAAATTAAAGTGAACAGTTGTTGTCGAAATAATCACATGTTGAGAGACAATCTGTTGATTAATTAAAGGTGCTACAAGGAAGAGGAAATATTTCTGAAACAGTGTAATTTTTACTCCGATGATCATAATTGACATGTAACAGCCAACATTATATTTTAATATAGTTTTTCTTAATGCCTTTGTCATGGGTATACGCTCACCCAGGAACAACAGCTGGTGTAGTAAAAACACTACCGCTTTTGTCCAAAGGGGGCACTAGAATTATTTTTAAAAAAAAGTTCCTCAGTGCACAATCTGTTGATTAATTAATAAAGAATCGTTTGCTTGTATGAAGACTTTTGTTTCCCTTTAATCCTGTAATTTTTATTTTATTGAAATGTTTTATTTCTATTCATTCCTTTTTTCTAATCTCTATAATATATTTTAAGTATTTAATTAATGCCCCTGTAAAGCACTTTGAATGTCCTTGTGTCTGAATTGTGCTATATAAATAAACTTGCCTTTTCTTGCTTTATGCCGACAATACAGTTAAATATATAACCAAAACTAATTAAAAAATAAATCTCACATCATGATTCTTGGAACCAAAAAAAAGGATTAAATCCAAATTAAAATGTCACACGTTATAACTTGTCCTGATGGTAAGCCACTGCAGAAAAATTAAAACACCAAATACCAAATTAACTGTTTGGGTATAAGGGGGTTCTCTTCCATATTCTCTTTAGGGGAACAAAATGCACAGTTGACTAAATAATCTGTGGAACATCGTGGAAAGTCTGCAGGGAAACTGCCATAAAATGGGAAAAACAACTTAAAATATTAAGTTTTTAATAATGGATTTCAGACCTTTAAGTCAAGTTAAGTCTTTATTTTATCAATTACACACACATGCAAGGTGTGTGTAATTGTAATCATTCTTCTGTCATTACGAGCATCGATTAGAGGCGACGTGCCGGTGGGATTACCGACTGAGCTCTTTGTACCTCACAGTCCGAACAGACTTTTTCCTCCCCGTCGGAAAAGAGGAAGGAGGGGTGGAGTACGCCGAAGACTGAAACGTCTCAGTCTGGATAACCGCCGCAGGCTTCCCCCGCTCCCCACAGTCCTGCTATCCAACGTGCAGTCAATCAGGAACAAGGTAGACGAGTTGGAAGCTTGGGCCAAATTCAAGCAAGAAATCAAGGAATCCTGCCTCCTAGCTCTTACTGAAACGTGGCTCAGTGAAGAGGACCGGGATGAGGACCTTGAAATAAGTGGCTTTGGCAGCCCACTTCGGCTGGACCGGTCACCCAAAATCACCGGGAAGAGTCGAGGTGGAGGAGTGTGTTTTTATGTAAACAAGCGGTACTGTAACACCGTCGTTGTTCGGGAAAAGCTCTGTACTCCCGATATTGAACTTTTGTCTATCTCACTATGCCCCTACTACTTGCCCCGTGAATTTCAGCAACTTTTCTTCACGGTTGTTTACATCCACCCGAGAGCCAACGCGTCCGCTGCTGCACAGCTGATCGCTGACGTCACTCACCGACTCGACACAATCTGCCCAGATGCCCCTAAATTCATTCTTGGCGATTTTAACCATTGTTCTCTAGGGAAAACTATGAGGACTTATGAACAATATGTCACTTGCTCTACAACCAACACACATTCCACATTGGATCTATGTTATGGATCAGTGATTGGCGCTTATAAATCTCTACCCATGCCTTCTCTTGGTGCGTCATACCATAACAGCGTGTATTTAATGCCCATGTACATACCCTCCTTCAGACGCCTCGAGTGCAGAGAGAAGGTTGTAAAAACCTGGTCTGAGGACAGTGTCTCAGCTCTCCAGGCATGTTTTGAATGCACCGACTGGGATTGCTTTTTTGATTCTTGTGACAATGTTGATGAACTCACTGACACAGTTTCATCCTATATATCTTTTTGTGTGGACTCTGTAATTCCGAACAAAAAAATTATTATCTTTCCAAATAATAAACCTTGGGTAACGAAAGAGCTAAAAACAAGTATCAACAAAAAGAAAAAAATATTTTACTCAGGTAATCTTTTTGAGAAGAAGGCTGTCTCCAGAGAAGTAAAGAATGCAATAGGCAAGGCCCAAATGAACTATAAGAACAAAATAGAAATGCAATTTACCACTAACATCAGAGCAGCCTAGCAGGGAATTAAATCTATGGCATCTATTAACCACACATGCGAGGCCAAGCAACCGATCGGAATCAGTGGAGTAGTTGAGGCAGATCTGCCAAACTATTTTAATTCTTTTTTTTCTGGTTTTGAAAGGTCTGACCTCACGCACAATGTCTCCAAATTAAAGGATTCTCTTGTATCCCAGAAAGATTTGGTGATTTCTCAAGGATTTGTCACAGCCTTGTTCAAAAAAACAAATATAAGGAAGGCTGCTGGGCCAGATGCAGTCTGCGGGCGCACTCTCCGATACTGTGCCGACCAGCTCAGTGGGGTGTTTTCAAAATTATTTCAGATGTGTGCTGATGGTTGCAAGTTGCCCTCATTATGGAAGACCTCAACTATTATCCCAATTCCAAAAATAAAAAATCCAAGAGAACCGAACCAATTCAGACCTGTCGCTCTGAAACATTTTGAAAGAATTTTAAAAGATGAAGTTGGCTCCTTGGTTAAGACATTGTGGTGATATTAAACGGTGTGAAGCATTCTGAATCGGTAAATGTGTTAGGAAACTGAATGAGCAGTGTGTAATGACAGACGAGCTAAGCCATAGCCATAGGCCGGGTATTTCCTCCCACTTGTTCAAAATGTTTTGTGAGGGTACCAGAGTCCATGTTTTAATGCTTTTTTTATAATGTCTGAGAATATTGGGAAATATGACAGTAACTGGCTGTGGGTTACAGAAGAGTTATACTAAGTTATTTCAGTTAAGTATTTAATTCAAATAGCTTAAAAAAGCAGTAATGATAAACTGAGATCAATTGAGTATCAAGACAAGTTAATACAATGATTCATTCTGGAGTAATGGTGTATTACTGAACTGTCATTTTCATGTTTGATATAATTCGAGTTAACACAGTATTTCCATAGCCAATGTTACTTGCTATACTTACCTGCAGGCTCTGTTTAGTAAAGTTAATGTGCATTTGAGTACTTACCATGGGTATTTAGACAAGGTAACTGTGATATAATACCGAGTATGGTACTAAGGATAGCATGTCTATGTGCGGTGTAGCTTATATGATTTATGTGTATTATAAGGTGTATGAAGTATGTGTTTAAAATAGGGGTGGGGGAAAAAAATTATTTGTGAATTATTGTCTCTGCAGCTAAATGCTTTTAGTGAAACTAAATATTTCCATTATATGTATCTTGTGTTTCAGGGGAGGATTGTATGCTTTGCAAATTTGGCAAGCTCCAGTCAAGAGGCTCTTCTGAAGCACTGTCGACTTTGTCCTGTATTCACACAGACTATGTGTGTGTATTGGGGATTGATCCAGATGTGCTGACAGATTACCACCCTCTTACAGCATACACATTTGGTGGAAAGCTGATGGTCACCACAAGATCATTCATTCTCCATTAAAGAAGCCAAAAATGGTATGCTTTTTGTTTACACTAAAATGGTTTATTCAATGATGATTTTATTAATGATTTATCAAGTAAATGTTCTAACCCAAGTTTTACATACATTTTCCACCTCTTTTCTGAAACTAAAAAGAAAAAAAATAACACAACATTGATACGGTACAAGATGGAGCTGACATTTTCAGAGGTAGTAGAGATCCAGCAGAGATGGCCTGCACTGCTTTCCTGTGAAGAGGTAAGGCTGTCATTTATTTAGTTCGTATTAATATGTTCATTGCACTGTATTTAATAGGTGTAGGAGTGTATTAAATTGATACATATTGACACTGTACTATTCCCTGCCCTACCACTACAATACATGCTCCTCCAACATAAAGCACCCCACTATAGCATTAGTCCTGAAATTTGAAGTCAGAACCTCACATTGTGATCAAAGTTAAATTACATTGTTCCGCTGATTGTGTTTTTCCAGATATCTGAAGAATTTAATCGAATCACCAGCAAAGTCCTCCTGGAGACTTTCAATGCGTCCCTTGACAAATATGTTCCTCGCCTGCTCAGACTGCACTGGGCTAGAAAGAGAGCTTTTGGTCAGCCAATGGAAGACATCCTGGATAAGCTTGATGAACAGGTGAGTGATGGACATGTGTCAGTAAAATGGATGTTATCAGTCATTGCTTTATGTTCTTAGTTTGTTCCATTTGATAATTATAACAGTGTTTTTAATTTGCAACACTCGAAAATAAACTAGTCCGAAGGCTTGCAGTGTCTTTCTTTTCTTTTTTCTTTTATTAAGCATGCGATTGGTCAGACCTGCGCCTTATCCTCCTTATTACTAAAAATTATTTCTGATTTTGCAATTTGTATACATCCACTATGGCACTTCAATCATACATATGCTCATGTTTTCCACTGTATACTCTTTAGACATCAGACATTGTGTCTCACCGAAAGACTGCAGCACTGAGATGCCTCCCCGTTTTTGTCCGGGACGACACAACAAAGTTTTTCCTTCAGCCTTTGGTAAGTAATAGTAACAATAGGAAATGGACATGTTCTGACTTCAATTAATCTTTGTAACAAGTGTTTGAACTTTATTTGAGGGTTTAAAAAAATACTTTATTTCTATTATTCTATTATAAGTTATTTTAATTAGCCCCAGAAAATCCATATCGGTCGGGCCCTAATTACATCCTTTTCTTCGACCTAGCACTCAATCATGCATCTGTTACTTTTCCTCAGGAAACTGACCCTGAAGAAAGAGTGCTCAGAGGCGTGACTGTTGGCCTTGTTACTGTCCATGGAGAAGATGATCCTGCTGTTTCACCAAACATGCGGGACTGGGCTGTTGTGTTGGAAGGTTCCATCGTGCTACATGACCTGCCAGACCTCGGTACTGCCTTTGCATACCTCTTTGGACTACTGTATGCCATGAACATTGATTATCCAAAAGGAGATGAGGTACACATGAAGCCATTCAATCTTTTTCGAGCTTGGCTCTCTAAAAAAAAAGTGCTTGCTGTGACTGTTAATGTGGAAGCCAACCCTATGTTTTCTGCATGTTCTATTGCATTGTAGTAGGTTCTCATACAGACTTGGCTCTGTGCTCAAGTCCCCTCTGCCTCTGAAATAGAGATCAACGATTCTTAAAAAAAAATATATATATATTTATTTACATTTAAGTGAGATTCACTAAATTGTTTCAGGCGCCAGTTTGCAAGAGGTGCATATCCACAGTTAATTGTTCAGGTTTGTGAGTGCTTTAGTATAGGGGTGTGAACGTTTACAAAAATGTCTAACCGTGTACTCGACGGAATTTTCTTTGTGTACACGGTTAACCGTGACGTCATTGTCCTTGTGCGCCCACCGCCTTGTAGGCGCGCGGGCACACACACATACGCGTTCGCCTTTCATGTGTTGGCCATCATTATCGCCCTTCGTTAATTTCCTGATTAATCCTATCGCTTTCTACATGTCCACATTTATGAGGGTGAACAGGTGTTATAAAGTTCGGGCTACTTACACGCGTAATTCACGTCAACCGGGTATCTTTAATCTTTAGGTTATCTTTCATCACTCGTCCGTGGCTGTTACTGGAGCCCGAGCACGGCGCCTCCGCGCGCATGTGTGTGTTTGCGATTATACACACTCACGCCGAGGGACAGACAGATTGGGTAGACTAGCTTTTATCCTCCTAAGTGGTTTATTAGTGATGTAAAATCAATAAATGCGTGTCTCCAGAACATATTTAAAAACTTTGAAAAAAAGAACATTTAAAATTTGAAGACAATTTTTTTAAACGGTTTTCGTTTATTGATTTTTCATAAACGGTTATGATTTACTAAACGGTTAAACGTGTACACATGTACACGTGCACACCCCTACTTTAGTAACACCTTGCAGCATGTGCACTTATTTTAAGCATGCCACTCTCCTCTGCGTGTGATATAGAAATATTTGGAATTGTCAGATGCCAGTCCACAAGGCTCTGGATTTTAATTGGTTTTGTTGTTTTCATAAGTTTCTTGACTTAATGTGCTTCAATGTTTGAGGCTTAATAGGTTATATAAAAAATTGAATGAATCGATGTCATTGCTATTGTATGTACAACTTTTAACCAGTTTCTTGTGGTCTGTGTTTGTGTGCTTGTTTAAGATGTAATATGCAGTTTCAGCGAGAGAAATGTGTTTACATTTGCAGAGCCTGCACTTATTTTACAAAACTCTATATGTAATGATAATAATTCTATCATCATCATATCATTAGAAAATTATTTTGGGGCACCTTGAACCAAACGTTAGACTAGAATATTTTTGTAAAAACAAACTGGGCACTGCTGCTGTAAACAATAAGAGTGAAACACATTTCTTTCTAACTTCAAACAGTGTTCCAGGGATCTAATTTTCCTGTGAGGAAAGTTTGTATATTCAGTTATGAGAAAATGTCAAGGTCTCTGTCAAGTTCAAAGTTATATAGTGGTGTTGAACATGTTTCTGAACAAGAGAAATAAACAATGTTTTTTCAGATATCTTTATACTATGTGTGCTCTTTATTTTATTTATTAATTTACCATTACTTAAATACGATTACAGCAACATAAATGTTAGTTGATTTGTAAAGGAACTTTTCTCACTTAGGTAACAAGAATATCCAAGTTTGGTGAAGGTGAATATACATGGAAATGAAGCATGAATTGTATTGTTGGTCCGGCGTAAATATCATAATTAGGTGAACAAGATCGAGTTGGCATAACTCATATCTAAACTCGGAAATCTGAGTTAAGTCAACAAGAATTTTTGAGTTTGTTGAAGGTAAAAATACATGCAATTGAAGAATGAATTTTATTGTTAGTCCAACAAAAATATCACGATTGGGTGAACAAGAGAATCCAAGTTGTCATAACTCTTATTTCAACTTGTAAATCTTAGTTAAGTCAACAATAATAGTCAGAAGTTGAGAAAACTCAAATGTCTTCGCATCAGGTTGCCTTGAAAATTTGCGTTTTCTCAAAAAAAATTTTTTTTTACAGTGTAACTGCTGGTCCTACGCCGGCACATGTCACACTGAGATCACTGTCAGTCCCAGTAGAAGTGAAGGTCACAAAGCCTGGCTGGTCGCTGCTGATCTGGCTGTTGATCCAGGTTTGATATCGGGACACTCTGGAGTACACTCCTGGTGATTCGGGCAGGGCACAACCTACTCCAAAACTCACTATGCCCTCCTGTATCCAGCGATCGCCCTGTTTGCTCACCATCGGACCACCTGAATCCCCCTTTAAGGAGAGAAACATTTTATATATTTAATCAAACACTTTTGAGAAAAATTGTAAAACTAAAAATTATTGTTTTAATGTAAGTTATCAACTGGCAATGTTTTTATGATGATATCTATCAAGTCAAAATGTTCACCTGACAAGAGTCTTTTCCTCCTGCACGTAGGCCGGCACAGATCATGTTTTCTGTGATCGTTAACCTAGCAAGGTCACATTGACACTGTCTGTTCCCCACGACTGGCACCTCAACCTCCATTAGGTTTTCTGGGGCTGGAAGGGGCACTGAAGAGACACACATTCAGGTTATTAAACATCACATTTTGGCAGCATTTTTTTCATTAGTTTCAGTCAAATTTTGGTCATTTTTATCCTTCATAGTTTTAGACCAAGACAAACAAGTCCCAAATCAAGTCAGATGTCAAGTCTCAAGTCCTACCAACTTGTTATTTTTTGTTCAGCCCGGGTCTGCTGCGGGCCTTGGTCTGGTGGGCAGCGCCCTTACCTACTGCGCCACGGGCGCCACCGATCACATTAAGTTTTGACATGATTTTTACAGTGCACAGAATTTATTTATACACAGAAAAACTCTTCAGCCCTGGTTTTCAAAACATAACAAAAAAATCATATTTTCATCTAAATTTTGCATTTAAAGATTTGATATAGAGGAGTAATCCAGTTGTTTTGTGCCCTACCTCCAGACCCGATGCGTCCCCATCCCGTGACCCAGGAGTCCACCCCGCTGTGGAAGGAGCTGCCGGAGGCCGCCAGGCAGACGGGCAGGATGAAGTCAGTGAAGCTCACAGGAGAGGACAGCTTCAGCAGGGCAATGTCGTTATCATGAGTATTGGAGTCGTGGTTTGGATGTCTGATGACTTGTGTTACCGTCCGAGAAACCTCGTTGGGATTTGAACCTTGTTGACTCTGACGACCCAGATACACTGTCTGACCTGTCTCACCGCTGAGGAGATCACGAGAAACAAAACAGTCCAGACGTGAGCTGCAGTCAGGATCTAGTCTAGTTTTAAGAACATGTCTAGATTGATTTTGTTTGGAGCTTGATAGATGTCGTCTGGACTATTTTTTATTGCCACTTAAGAGCAGTATTTCCCAACGTTTTTGTCTGGTAACCCCCAGGCAGTGGTGCAAAAAGTGGGTATGCAGTATATGCAGCGCATAGGGGCGCCGGTGCGATGGAGGAAAAAATCATTTTAAGTCGGCATTTTCGGTATTTAACAACGTTTGTTTAAATGTTATGATCAATAACACAGGCACGTCACGTCACTGATTCGGCGCCCCGCTCCCTTAGCACCCCCCTTCTCCTCCCCACACTCTCGCGCTCCAGTGCGCGCCTCGTCGAGCACGCGCTGGAGAGCGAGAGTGCTTTTGTTTGAATCTTGTTGTCATCTGACAGTTAGGAGTGGAAGTCGGTCAGTCGGAGTCCATGGAGAGGCAGAAGAAAAAGCTCTCGGGGGCTCAAAACAAAAAAAGGAAGCTTGAGAAGGAGAAATCTTGCATGGGCATGAAATGGGTTGAGTGAGTGTATCACGAGGAGGCTTGCAAATATTCAGGTTAGCTAAAAGCTGATTGTAAAACGACAGGTTACTGGTGTTGTCTTGCACCTGTGTAGCTTACTGATCAGTTACAATATAACAGATCCTGACAAAAAAATAAAGGAACTTGTTTGTGCTTATTATGTTTTGCTTCAATCTCTATGCCAGTCTTTGTTTTATGTAAATAGACCCAGTAAAAACTGAGTTATGATATATGTCCAGCTTAAAAAAAAAAAAGCATGCATATTTTTGTTACCCACAGTAAAAATAATATAATTTTTAAACTCAGTTTTTACATTTTCTTGTGTAGTTTTTGGTCCATCATGTTCATATAGTATGTATCCAATAATAAGGATACCATTTTAAATGAAATGTCATATTTTTTTATGTGGTTTGACGGCTGTATTTTTTAAACCTCCTTAACACACAGTTCATGTCATTCAGGTGTGAAGATGGAGATAAAGAAAAGAGACAGAGGGAGAAAGAATCAGGAAAGACAGGGGAAGGCGACAGGTTGGTCTAATATTAGGTGGAAGTGTAGGAACAGCCACTTCATACCAAGTGATTAATTTCTAAATATTATTTATATTGGAAAAATTGCATTAGAAAGATATGTAATGTATTCAAAGCTAATAAATAATGTGTGTTTGACAATATGACTTAGTGGAGGAGAACACAGGCAAGGGGTGAAGGAGACAGACATGAGGTCGGTGATGGAATCTGCTATAGAGGAGACCAGTGCGAGCATCAGGTAGGAATAATTAAAGTAGTGAGGCCACAAACACCTAGATGCCCATTATGGTTTTAATTTCTACTGACCAACCTATTCACTGTTTTTGGGAAAATTAGTGCAGGCAGACATGGCGAGGCAATTGCAACAGAGGAGAATGTTGAAGAGAGAGGTGAAGATGAGGGAGAGGAAGAGAGATGCGAAGAAGACGATGAAGAAGAACAGGACCAGAGAGCTGCAGAGGAGAGGGCAAGATCAGAAGATCCATCTAAATGGCCTGCACCACAGGAAATGGGGGACTCATTTAGACAGCACATAGTTGAGAGTGGCCCACAGAAATGTCCTGATGGGCCATATCCGAGAACAGAAAAGAGTAACAGGTGTTTTGCTAAATCCTACTGTTTTCGTGTAATGTCCAATGGCGAAAAAGTTGAGCGGGACTGGTTAATGTACTCTAAAAGCTCTAATAGAGTCTATTGTTTCACATGTAAGCTCTTTGGTGAAACTAGAACTGCTGACACGCGCCTTGTGGTGGGGTATAATAACTGGCAGTGTCTATCAAAAACACTGAAGCACCACGAAACAAGTGGTTACCACATGAATGCGTATCTAATGTGGAAAGTGTGGTATATTTAAATAGTCTCCATTCATCAAGAGTTGCCGAGCAGATAGTCTAAAGTTGGGGTCACGAGGAAGAGGTAGAACATCCCTAGATGGGCGTGTGTTCAACTTAGTGTTGCACAAGTAATGGAACGATATGTCTATTTGCAGATATTAATACACCTGATACTCCCCCCACACCGATATAAGACTGTGTGTGAGCATGTACTAACAGCCTTCGGGGGATAGCCCCCCAGCTCAATGCTATCACTAAGTCCTCTGTAATGTCTGTTGGAATTTCTGAAATAAACTTGGAACATTGATTTGAAGTCCAGTCTGCCGCCTTTGTCTTTGTCAATGCCATGGGGGATCCGGCTACCACATAAGAATTGGCATCCCGCTTACGCCTAGGCAAAACCATTGATAGCGAATTACAGAGAGCCATGGCTGCGGAAAAGGCACATTGGAGAAGTGTTTTGACAAGAGTAATTGACTGCATACTGTTCCTTGCCGAAAGAAACCTGCCACTGAGGGGTAAAAATGCACAGTTAGGAAATCCAAAAAATGGAAATTTTCTGGGGATCCTTGACACTGGCAGAGCATCTACGAAAGGCTGCCTCTAAAAAAACTACGGCATATCCGTCCTGGTGCACGCAGAATGAATTTGTAGATTCTATATCAGAGTGTGTACTTGGTAACATTTGTGCCCAAATCAAAGCTGCAAAGTACTTAGCAGTAGAATTGGACTGCACACCTGACATTTCAAAACAAGAGCAGGCCTCTTATCATACGGTGTATTCAGACAGATGAGAAGAAAAAGGTCAGTATTACGTAGTCTTTTGTGGGGTTCACTGCGGTGAAGGACTCAACTGGGCAAGGCCTCACAGACACACTGACAGGGGTTCTTGATAGTCTGGGTTTGGATTTGGCTAATTGTAGGGGGCAAAGTTATGATAACGGCGCAAATATGAGGGGAATTCACAAGGGAGTCCAAGCTTTAATTCAACAGAGGTGTCCAGAGGCTCTGTTCATCCCCTGCTGTAGCCACAGCCTAAACCTTTTGTTGTGCGATGCAGCCTCATCCAACAGAGAGTGTCTAACCTTCTTTGGCACTGTTCAAAGATTGTACACCATCTTTTTGTCTTCTGTGAAGAGGTGGGATATTCTCACAGAATTTGTTGACATCACACTAAAGCCTCTGAGTGACACCCAGTGGGAAGCAAAGCTAGACTCTGTCAAAGCTGTACGTTTCCAGTTGGGGGGGATTTTAGATGCGCTGGAAAAGCTGGAAGAAGTGGCAGCAGACAGCAAAATAGTCTCAGAGGCAAAGTCACTATCTGAAGAGATTGTAAGTATGGAGTTCCTTGTGTGCCTCTTGGTTTGGTATAACTTGTTGTCAGAGATCAACTTTGCAAGCAAAGCACTACAAGCAGCAGATGTCTCAATGGACACAGCCATTAGATTGATCGATTCTCTGAAAGAGTTTATGCTAAAGTACAGAGAGGAGGGCTTTAAGAAGTCACTTGACATTGCACACAGGCTAGCCATTGAAATGGATGTTTCTCCAGAATTCAAAGAGAGACGTTTCAGGAAGCAAAAGAGGTTCCAAGATGACAATTCCAGCACTGGTCATCAAGAACAGGAACCCGAGAGGCAGTTTAGGTGCATGGTTTTCAATGTCATTGTCGACAAAGTCCTGCAAGAGTTGTCTGACAGGTTTTCCAATTTTCAGCTTGTGTCTAAGAAATTTGAATTCATCACTAAAATGGAGCACATGACAAGCTGAGCTCGAGGAATCAGTTACCAGATATGCCCTGACTGCCTGTGATGTTTCCAGAGATATCATTCAAGAAATATACCCAGCGAGCCGTCTACTGAAGGGTTACAAGGCTCTTGAGAAGTTAAAGTTCCTCATACAGGAGAATCTTGATTTGGTGTTCCCAAATTTGGCTGTAGCCCTTAGAGTTTTTCTGACCATGCATTTGACGGTTGCATCTGCAGAGAGATCCTTCAGTAAGCTGAAGCTCATAAAAACCTACCTTCGTTCGAGTATGAGCAATGAATCTGATCGCTTGTCCCAGTTAGCAGTGATCTCAATCGAAAACAGTGTGGCACGGTCTATTTCATTTGATGCCATTCTTGAAAAATGGCCGAATGCAAAGGCACGACATGTAACAATTTAGTTTAGTTTTATTCGTCACATACACAATTGCACAGGGCAATGCGTAGTGAAATTCTTATGTACCAGCCTGGCTGTAATTCAACTATATAAAGAGCACAATTATAATAATGATTGGGTGGTGGGATAAGTGACCTTGTCAGTCTGGTTGAACAGTCTGATGGCCTGTGGAAAGAAACTCCTCCTCATCCTCTCTGTGTTGGCCCTCAGCAGACAATTTAGTGGTAACATTGTTAGATAAAGTATAAACTGTTGTGCAGATTTTCCAGTACAGAGAATGTATTGAGCACTGAGTGCCGTTGTTACATGTTATTACATTTGTATAAAGGCTTTTTTGACTGTTTTTCGGGTGCCTGTCGCTTTTTGAGCCATTACTTAAGTCTTACAGTGCATGTGAGTTAAGTATTGTTTCTGCCGTGGGAGAGGGGGGAGGGGGCGCCTGCTGTGTGTCTGCATACCCCCCAGAAAGTAGGTAGTTGCGCCCCTGCCCCCAGGTGCATGGCATGTTGTTTCTCTCACCTAAAGAAGCAGTGAGCAGCACTCAGCACCCATTCCCTGTTGATGAGGGATCCTCCACAGAAGTGACTCCCGCCCACGCGGTGCAGACTGATCTGCCATGGCCAGGCTCCTACAGGGGCCACCTCTCCTCCAACTATCCTGGTGTTTCGCACAGCCCGACCACACACTGAAAGAGAGAGACAGACAGTTTCTGTTTGTACTGTGAACTCGGGATGTTCATAGGATACTACTACATAAACTATACTTATAAGATTATAATATTAAACCGTTTGAGGGGGATTATGATCAGGAGAGTGTGTTCATTTCCTAATTAGTCTAGATGTTTAATTGTTTAGATTTGTAGATTATTTTTTGGCATTTCCAATGCTTCATTGATAGTAAAAAGAGACGGGGATGAACTGGGGCAGAGAGGGGAATGACATGCAGAGAACGACCCGGGCTGGATTCTAACCAGGTTCTGCCCCCTGGTATATCTCCTTATGATCTGCTACCTGTCCGTACAGTGTGTGCGCTGAAAAAAATCTAGTGTTAATACACAACCTAGGCTCTGTAAACTGTGCAAACTTTGAATGCATCAACAGTACAGACAGGTAGCGGATCGTGAGAAGAAATTCACGGATTTTGACAAGCGTTCTCCAGAATTGCTGACTCCACCTTTAAATCTGGGATTCATGGTTTACCATCAAACGCTTTTGAAATTAAAAAGTTAGGAAAATGTTCTTTAAGGAAAACTGCCAACATTTGAACAAAAAATAATGTAGTTAAATAACATACTGTATGAATGATAAGTCTCAACAATCTGGTCAAGACAGTTGCTTTGTAATTTTGAGCTTTTCAAACTTTTTAGTTTTCTAAATTGAATAATGAAACTATAAACAAAACTAAAACTAAAATGTCCAAATGAAATGAATTTTAAAATATGCACAGAAACTTTGACTTACCGGCTCGCTGTGATTGAGACTCTGAAAGATATAAAAGAAAACAATATATTTATACTTTATATTTTATTGAAGAATATGAGGGCCATGAGAGAGAAAAACATTGGTGGAGGAAGTTTTTTTTCCTTTGTGCACAAATGTTGAAATGTTGAGATAAGATGTTGAAATACAATTTCATGAATAAAGTTAAAATGTCCAGAACAAACTCGTTAAAGTTGGAAAGATATTGACAGATTGTACTTCAGGGATCAATAACTCATGAGGACAACCTTATCGTTGCATCTCTGCAATCGTCATAAGGCAGACAATGTGCTCTAAAGATGCATAATGTGTTTTAAAAATGTTTTGTTAAATAATCTTTCCAACTTCACCGCAGTCTGGAACTAACTGTTGAGTTTGTTCACAACATTGTATTTCAATAGAATTCTCTACATTTCAAGTGTATGAGGAAAATAAAAAACTTCCCCCTTAAAATTTTCTTCCTCACACCTGGCTGGCCCTCTTAACCTCTAGCACTGTTTAATTCACATAGAGCAGTGGGGAGTAACGGAGGGTCCTTACCTTGAATGAGAAGAATAAGCACCGATATCACCTGGTAGAAAGCCATGACTGTAAGACCATTTCATCCACTCTGCTCAGGCATAAATAACCTTTTTCTGCCCTCCCTCCCACTCTCTCAACACCTTGCCAACGGTTTCCAAATAATAGGTATCTGATTTCAGCTAACGGAAGTGAATTTCTTTAATTTTTCATTTAACTTTTATTTATCCTCGAGAGACCAATTGAGGGGTGACCCTCATTTACAATGACGTCGAGTTAAAAAAAAATTCAAAGGAAAAACAACAATACATACAAAATATTCAATGCAAATACATCAAATACACAACAGGTGAAGAGAAAAAAACTATTGAAACATTTACACAGTGGTGAAGAGTGGCAGCAATTAAAATTAAATGGGTGAAAGTACAATATAGCCTAATTAAAACAGTTACAGGTAGAGTTTGGCAGATTTAAGATAGTTTGTTTAAATTGGTTAAAGGATATGAAGGTATTTAGTTTAATTTGTTGCTGTAAGTTGTTCCAGGAGTCGGGGGCACTGAAGCTAAAAGCTGTCTTTCCTAGCTCAGACCGGGCTTGTAGGACATAAAGCATAAGCATGTCAGTGGAGCGGGTCTGATAAAGCCCATCTGAAATTTGCAGCATTTCTGTTAAATAACGAGGAAGCTTCCCGGTCAAGGCTTTGTAAATAAAAATGTGCCAATGTGCGTCACGTCTCTCTTTAAGGGAGGACCACCCAACCTTTTCCTATAAAAGACAATGGTGTGTGTTATAAGCATCTCCTGTGATGAACCTTAAAGCAGAGTGAAAAACAGAGTCCAGGAGTTTAAGACATGAATGTGATGCATGCCGGTAAACCACATCACCGTAATCAAGGACAGACATGAAAACTGCCTCAATAATCCTTTTCCTACTAAATAAAGGGAAGGTGGTTTTGTTCCTATAAAAATAGACAATTTTTTGTCACAAACAAGATTTTTTATTATGAAAATTAAAAGTGAGTTTATCATCCAACCAGATGCCGAGATATTTGTACTCTGTGACTCTTTCAATTAAAAATCCATTCTTTGTAAACATATTAAAATCATTAAAATTTGTAGTTCTTGCTCTGGAGAAACATATATATTTGGTTTTGTCTGTATTAAGAACAAGCCTGAGGTCCACTAGACAGTCCTGCAGGGTGTTAAAAGAACTTTGTAGGTTCTGAATATATTGGTGCACTGAATCGGAAATGCAATACAGTACTGTGTCGTCAGCGTATAGATGGGCGTGACAGTTTTTTTGCAATGAAACAATGTTATTTATACAAATTGTGAAAAGAACTGGACCTAAAATTGAGCCCTGTGGGACACCATTTGTAACAGTTAAAAACTCAGATTGGTATCTTCCCAGTTTATCCGACTGCTGTCTATCAGAGAGATAATCCCTAAACCAGCTACATGCAGAATGATCAAAGCCAATGTCATGCAGCCTCTGTAAAAGCAAATGGTGGTCAACAGTATCAAAGGCCTTTGAAAGATCAATAAAAAGTGCTGCACAGTGCTTTTTCTTGTCTAATGCTGTAACAATGTTGTCTACAACCAAAGTCACAGCAGAGACAGTACTGTGACCTGCCCTAAAACCAGATTGGAATGGGCTCAAAATGGAAGCACTAGTTAACAATGTTTTTAACTGATTATTAATAAGTGATTCTAGAATTTTTGCGAAGGCATGGGAGTTTGGAAATTGACCTGTAATTATTAAGATTATTTTTGTCACCACCTTTATGTAAAGGAATTACGTGAGCTTTTTTCCAAATTTTAGGAACTATTCCAGAGGAGATCGAAAGATTAAAAATATGGGTAATTTGTTTCGATATTATATGTGTAGAGAGCTTGATTGAAAACGGGTCCAAATTGTCCTCTCCCATGTACTTCTTGGGGTTGATGGCGAGGAGTGCATCTACAACAACACTTGTGGGAAGAAGATCAAGGCTGAAAATAGGAGTTTGAGAGACAGGCGGTACGTTACTACTGGTGGTAGAAGGCGTATATCCTCCCTTCTGAAAGAGTTGACCAGCAGCTACAAAATGTTTATTAAAAGCTAAGCCAATCTCTTTTTGATCATTGAGAGTGTGACCATTTAATTTGATCTGAGTAGGAACTGTGCTAGAATTGTTCTTATTATAGTTCACAGCTTTCCAAAATAGTGCAGGGTTAGAGTAGCAGTCGGAGATTAATTCAAGGTAATATTCAGATTTGGCTTTCCTGACCATGGCTGTGTACTTATTCCTAAATTGTCTAAAAATAGTCCAATTGGTATTATCTCCAGAGCGTCTAGCTACAGACCATGATTTATTTCTCTCGGAAAATAAATCAGACAGTTCACTTGTAAACCAGGGGTTTGATCTATTTTTTACTCTATGCTTTTTAAGGGGCGCATGCTTGTTTATAATTGAGGTGAAAGTATTGATGAAATAGTCTAAGGCTAACTCAACATCCGAAATTGCCGTAGTCAGTTGAATGTCACTATGACGGAGATCACTTAAAAAGGCTTGCTCATTAAAACCTTTAAAATTACGCTTAATTATGATTTTAGGCTGAGATCTTTTTAAATGAATACTTCTGATACAGGCCACTGGGCAGTGATCACTAATCCCAAGGTCAAAGACACCAGCTGAGACTATTTTATTTAATGAGATTAAATCGATTAAAGTTGATTTTGCTGGATTTTTTAGATTAGGTCTTGTGGGCTCAGTTATTAATTGTGTAAGACTAACGTTGCTACAGATTTCTTTGAAAGGTTCAGAGGCACCAGAAAGCCAATCAACGTTAAAATCACCCATCACAATTACCTCTCTATTTACATAACTGGAGAGCATATGTGCTAGATCGTTTTAGGAGCTAGTTGTAGCTGAAGGGGGCCTATACACACCAATTACAACAAAACAATCATTTGACGATAAAGATAATTATAGCGCGAGAAATTCAAAGCAATTTGGAACAGAGACAGCATGTAAAAGTGTTACAGAATAACAGGATTTAACATAGACAGCCACTCCCCCACCCCTTGTGTTTCTGTCTATTCTGAATAAGTTATAATCATTTATTGCCACAATAGAGGCATCTGTACTCTTCTTTAACCAGGATTCAGTCAGAATCAAGACATCTGGGTCAGCCTGGGACACTAAAATCTTTACATGGTCTAATTTATCATGCTGCAATAAACTTCTAATATTTAAATGTAGAAAACCCAAGCCCTTTCTTGATTTGAGAATTTGTGGGGAATTTAGCTTACAGCTAGGAAGCATGGCTTGTTTTTCAGGGTCATACAATACAGGTTTGTGCCTGTAGAGGGAGCCAGCGTTAGAAGCAGCAGATGGATGGGCCGTTGGAGGTGAGGGAGGACAGTCAGGTGTGATGTCCAGAGCTGGAGGAAGCAGCACAGATGGAAGGAGAGTATAATTCATGTTGAGCAGGACTCCCGGGGGGGTCTTTTTTAATGGAGGTTCTTCTGATGGGGTCATGCTGTGGTGAATATCAATCCAAATTAAATGCAATGTGCTGAATGAAGTTATTTGTTAGTTCTCTTACACCTTTGGTGTTGGGATGGAGGCAGTCAGATTTAAAGAGCTCGTGTCTGGTCCAAAAAGAGTCAAAGTTGCTGATGAAGCCCAGCATGTTTGCAGAGCAGAAAGACTTCAGCCAGTCATGAAGACTCAGGAGGCGACTGAAGCACTCTGGGCTTTTAGACAGAGTGGGGGGGTGCCGGAAAAAATGCAGGTTTTCCCCAAACTCTGCAGGGTGATGGACAAACTCTCTAATTGAGCATAGAGTTTGCATGATTGTTTGTTCATAACATCATTTGTCCCAATGTGTAAGATGACAGTCGTGGGCTGTAGGGTGGCGGTCGATGAGGGCAGGTGATAGCTCCATGATGTCACATACCTTTCCTCCAGAAAGGCAATAGGTGAAGGCACCAGGAAGTTGCAGGTATCTGATGATGGAATCCCCTATTATCAGAATCTCTGGTTCCTCATTTAAACAGCTCCATCTGTAAAGTGACAGCTTGGATGTGAGAGACACCTTGGATGTGAGGGGCGGGGCATAGCTGCGAGAGTGAGCAGCACCTGTACAGGATACGTCATCGCCAGCTGCAGCGATTTCGGGGACATCATTTTGTAGAGGCTCCGATGTACGAACACGGGACTCACGTCTGAATGGAGCTGGTGGACGGCGGCGATCCTGGCGCCCGCCTTGGGGAGTGGACTGGGAACTTGAACGCCTCTGAGTCAATATGGAGCGGGTTGGGACTGGCGACTCGGATCGGGAGAAAGCAGCGTTAGCCGCCGGTTCAGTAGCCCCATCTAGCTTTACCAGCGGAGCAAACAAATTGTGCAACAGCACAGGACAGGGCGAGAGAAGAGGGGGAATTTGTCTGCCCTTTTTGACGACAGACGACCATGAAGCGTTGGCAGGTGGAGTAGAGACCGGAGCAACAGAAGCGCCACTACCCGGCGGCTGAGAGCTTCGGAGCGGAAAATGCTCCAGTACAGCTATCCGGTAGATCAGAGAGGACTGCCGCTGGAGGACATCGTGAATAAGGCTCTCTAAAGACTGTAGCTCAGCCTTCAGGACAGAAAGCTCCGGATCTGCCTGGGTGAGAGGGGGGTCATCATTTTTGCATTTATTTTTAAAAAGAAAAGAAAACTGTTTGGCTAGCGCTTGCGGGGTTAGCACTGGCTAGCATGGAGCAACAGCTTCCATCACTCTGTATCCGAACGGGACGCACTCTGAGGCGGTCACGGAACGCTGGACTCACCGCTGAAAGTTCAACTGACAAAATAATCCGCATTTGCTGTCCATTTCAGTCAGGAACACTTTCAAATGTAAATTGGAGCCTCGGAGTCGAAACTGGACGGTTACAACTGGTTACAACTGGTTAAAACGTCTGAAAAAATGACTTTGTTGTAATTTTTAGCTAACTAATGCGTTATAACAAAAAAAGTTGCGGCCGTTAATTAACCGTCACATAGTAAAAATGAATGATTGTCAATAAAAAAGGGTTTGTGTCTTGGTCCCTTAGATTCATCTGAAGACCCTTTGGAGGGGCCAGAGCCCTATGTTGGGACCCCCCTGGACTAATCATAACTATTTAAGCGCTCTGAGTGAGAGAAGAGCGCTATATAAATAAAATGTATTATTATTATTATTATTATTATTATTATTATAATAAGGAAGCAGGACTTTGATTTGGGTTATGGAAGGACAGTACATTTCTAAGTCTTTAATCTTGTACTGCTGCTGTTCAAAACTTGTGTTAATGTGGCGACAGATCATTTGATCTTTAGTCATGCTCTGTGTATTTCCAGTTTTGTTGAAACCGATCGTTAAAGATGAGGAATGTTTTTTTTCAAAACATCAAGTTGAAGAACCATATTTTAAGTAGACAGGATCCACACTGACAGACAGACCGTCATTCAGCTCATCTCCCCCGGCAACAATCACGTATCTCTGCACAGAAGTCACGTTTATTCTAATGCTCACCTACACATCTTTTACATTTTGTTCTTTTACTCCGTACAGGTTGATTTATCACAACTCATGTGCACTATTTTAGAAAGCCCTTTTTATAAACTCTCTTTCAAGTTATTGCTTGAAAAATGCACTAAAACTTGACCATCTGCAACATGTTTGGTTTTGGTTTTGTCATATTCACAGTTATTTTATTTTTTAAATGCATCACGTTTTATGAGCTGATCTATTTTACAAATACCTTTTATAGACTCTCTTCCCTCTTTCAAGGTAATTTCAGATTTAAATATATTTTTTAAATGCATCACGTTTTATTAGTTGATGTACAGTATGTTTTTGTAAATGTTAAAATCTTATTGTAACTCAAACTGTAAAATAATGAGTAGAGTAAAAAGTCAAAGGAAATATTCAAGTACAGTGCAGTGTCACTCGTTGAGTCAGACATGACATGAGGAAATAAAACCAAATATTTTCCTAAGAAGAGGAAACTGGGTTTGATTAAAACTGATAAGATTATCTAGAAACCAGCACGACTGATTGTTATGTACAGGTGTGTATAGAAAGCAGAGCTGGCCCGAGGCATAAGCGAACTAAGCGGCTGCAGTTTGAGTTTGTGTGTTTGATATCAACCTCATATTATGCGAATGTAATTTATCACATAGAAACATGTGGAATACAATGTTTTGGTCTAGAAAGTTAATAGCCTAATAATTGAATCAGTTCATCTGGGAGGTAATCCGAAGTTAACTGATCACGTCACGTTCACGTCCATGCACAGTGTGTGTTGAGTTTATTTTTTTAAAACAATGGAAATGGGACTGCCCTCAGTTGCCCATGCACTGTGTATAGTCTCTAGCCTATTTCAGCCTCGTCTGTGGAAAAAAAGATAGCTGGACAACAGAGTTCTTCTGCTTCGTTCCTCTCACTGCATTTAAATGCATTCATTATATTACAGAGAAACATGTCCCATAAAAGAAAAACAGCACCAAGCCCCACCCAGAGGACCCTGCAATATATTTGAATTTAAATTAATATTTTTATGGAAAATCCATGTGTCTTTCTTCAATAGCTTCTAATTCATCCGACCCAGTGTCTCCAAATTCTTTGTTCACACAATTACTCAGATTTAGCCTCTTAATTTTCCTCTTAAAGTGCACCAGATCCATGCATTTCACTTTAAAAAGGTAAACAAAATCTCACGGGGGGGCACTCCCCTGGACCCCCTAGGAGGGTCGGGATCTCGGCTGGCTACTATTTTAACCCAGCTGGAAAATGGAGTCACTAGCGGAAAACACTGGGTGTGAGATTGACATTTAACCATAGTCAATGGGTTGGGCAGCGCTAACATTGGGGAGGGCCCCCTGATCAAATTCTGCTTAGGGCCCCATGAAGGCTTGGGCCAGCTCTGGGCTCAACAAAAAGTAATTGATAGGAAAAATCCTGAATTAATGGGAAACGTGTACATTTTACTGATAAATAATTTTAGCTCACTTCACCCCACTCTCCCCTATGTATAGACATGTACCTTCACAAGTAACACCAGCGTCTTCATTATGTCCACAGTTGTGGCTGCCTAGTCCCAGATGTCTACAGTCTGTTAGCGATGACTCAGTTCCTGAACACTGAAGATCATCTAGCCAGATTGGTCCACTTCCCTGTCCAAAATGTGCACTTTGTGGAGCTGACAGAGCCCTGCCACAGCCAATCTGTCGACAGACCACATTAGCATCACTCAGCCCCCAGTGGTCGTCACACACTGTCCCCCACTGGCGGTTATGGAAGACTTCCACTCTGCCAGAGCAGCTACTGCTGGAGCCGACCAGCCTCACTGGAGAACCTGTTGGTGTTGGAGCAGGTGTGGTTGTAGAAACTGATGAGCCAATTTATGTTTGAAGTCAAAGCAAAATCTCTTTCAACCGACATTGCAACAGCAGGTTTTGATTTCACAGCAATAAGCAAAATTATCAATTTCCTCAGTTTGACAGTACTTAAGGGATAGTTAATTTTTGAAGTAGGGTTGAATGGAGTACTTAGACACAGTTAGTCTGTTATCATATGGAGATGGTGATCAGCACAGTCATTATAAAGAGTTTAGGGGGGAGGTTACTGTAGCAGAAGTCAGCATTGTACTGTTGCAGAGGGGGCCAGAAGAAAAACGTTTTTTCACCACATGTATAAATGCTAACCTAAAACCTAACTTTCTGTTCAATTGCAAGCTAAACTGAGATTTTTTCCCACAGCTTGAGTTTGCAGCCAGACAGATATTCGTTTTTGTTTTCTTTTCTCTAGAGTAATCCGCAGTAGCTCTGAGTCGAGCAGCTGATTGGCAAAAATAAAGGGCTATCTGGTGTCAAAATAAAGCTCTAGAAACAATCTCAGTTTAGAAACAATTGAACTGATATTTAGGTTTTAGGCAAGCATTCATATATTTGGTGAAAACTTTTTGGGCTGGCCTCCTCTGCAACAGTACAATGCTGACTTCTGCTACAGCAACATCTCTCCCATTTTCACAAGTTAACACACTTACTATGCCGAAGTATCCCATACAACCACTTCAAAACATCCTGAAAATCCCTTTAAACTGTTCAAACTTAGGCTTCATTTTCACTTGGTTTAAAAAAATGGTCTCAACAAAAAGTAATTGATAGGAAAAATCCTGAATTAATGGGAAATTTGTAAATTTGACTGATAAATAATTTTAGCTCACGTCACCCCACTCTCCCCTATGTACAGACATTTACCTTCACAAGTAACACCAGCGTCTTCACTATGTCCACAGTTGTGTGTGCCTAGTCCCAGATGTCTACAGTCTGTTAGCGATGACTCACTTCCTGAACACTGAAGATTATCTAGCCAGATTTGTCCACTTCCCTGTCCAAAATGTGCTCTTTCTGGAGCTGACAGAGCCCTGCCACAGCCGACCTGTCGACAAACCACTTCAGCATCACTCAGCCCCCAGTGGTCGTCACACACTGTCCCCCACTGGCCGTTATGGAAGACTTCCACTCTGCCAGAGCAGCTACTGCTGGAGCCGACCAGCCTCACTGGAGAACCTGGTGGTGTTGGAGCAGGTGTGGTTGTTGGTGTTGGAGCAGGTGTGGTTGTAGAAATTGATGAGCCAATTTCTGTTTGAAGTCAAAGCAAAATCTCTTTCAACCGACATTGCAACAGCAGGTTTTGATTTCACCAGTAATAAGCAAAATTATTAATTTCCTCAGTTTGACAGTACTTAAAGCAATACTTCACCCATATGGAACCGGCGTTCTATCATTATAAAATCACTATTATAATATAATGAATGAGGTTTTTCTTCCCTCTGTCTTCCCTTGGCCCAGCTGTCCTGTTAATCCTAACCCTACATTTTTATTACCGTGATGTCACAGTAAGAAAAATGTAGGGTTAGACAGTGAGACCATAAAACACTCTTTCTGCCTTTTCTCAGGCTAGGATGAACCAATTTCAATTTGTTTTGAACATTTATACTAAATAGGATCTCAGAGTTCAATACACCTTCATATTCCCACCGGTGAAGTAGGTCTTTAAGGGATAGTTAATTTTTTAAGTATGGTTGAATGGAATACTTAGACACAGTTAGTCTGTTACCTAATGGAAAATTCTGATCAGCACAGTCATTATAAAGAGTTTAGGGGGGAGGTTACTGTAGCAGAAGTCAGCATTGTACTGTTGCAGAGGGGGCCAGAAGAAAAACTTTTTTTCACCACATGTATAAATGCTAACCTAAAACCTAACTTTTTGTTCAATTGCAAGCTAAACTGAGATTTTTTCCCACAGCTTGAGTTTGCAGCCAGACAGATATTCGTTTTTGATTTCTTGTCTCTTCTTGAGTAATCCGCAGTAGCTCTGAGTCTAGCAGCTTATTGGCAAAAATAAAGGGCTATCTGGTGTCAAAATAAAGCTGTGGAAACAATCTCAGTTTAGCATAAAATTGAACTGATATTTAGGTTTTAGGCAAGCATTCATATATTTGGTGGACAAACTTTTTCTGCTGGGCCCCTCTGCAACAGTACAATGCTGACTTCTGCTACAGCAACATCTCTCCCATTTTCACAAGTTAACACACTTACTATGCCGAATTATCCCATAAAACCACTTCAAAACATCCTGAATATCCCTTTAAACTGTTCAAACTTAGGCTTCATTTTCACTTGGTTTAAAAAAATGGTCTCAACAAAAAGTAATTGAAAGGAAAAATCCTGAATTAATGGGAAATTTGTAAATTTGACTGATAAATCATTTTAGCTCACTTCACCCCACTCTCCCCTATGTATAGACATTTACCTTCACAAGTAACACCAGCGTCTTCATGATGTCCACAGTTGTGTGTGCCTAGTCCCCCATGTCTGCAGTCTGTTAGTGATGACTCAGTTCCTGAACACTGAAGTTCATCTAGCCAGATTGGTCCACTTCCCTGTCCAAAATGTGCACTTTGTGGAGCTGACAGAGCCCTGCCACAGCCAATCTGTCGACAGACCACTTCAGCATCACTCAGCCCCCAGATGTCGTCACACACTGTCCCCCACTGGCCGTTATGGAGGACTTCCACTCTGCCAGAGCATCTACTGCCGGAGCCGACCAGCCTCACTGGAGAACCTGTTGGTATGGTTCCATAATCCTGCGAATCAACCTACATGGAGAAACCCAAAAGAGAAAAAAAATTATGTTTTAATAGTGACATAGTTTCACTGTAGATTTATTTTCATTTTTTCTTTTTATTCACGGCCCTCGGCCACAGCACATGGCATGGAGCCCAACAATCAAATCAAATCATAACAAAACAAAACAATGGTGCACGGCAGGGGCAAAGACAAAAACACTACTTAAACAATGGTAGTTCATATTTCATATTTAGTCACCTGTATTACCAACAACTTTTGGCTTGTCTGAACTCAAAAGCAAAATTATTTTAAACATACACTCAACAAAAATATAAACGCAAAATTTTTGTTTTTGCTCCCATTTTTCATGAGATGGACTTAAAGATCTAAAATTCATTCCAGATACACAATTGTACCATTTCTCTCAAACATTGTTCACAAATCTGTCTAAATGTGTGATAGTGAGCACTTCTGCTTTGCTGAGATAATCCATCCCACCTCACAGGTGTGCCACATCAAGATGCTGATCTGACATCATGATTAGTGCACAGGTGTGCCTTAGACTGTCCACAATAAAAGGCCACCCTGAAATGTGCAGTTTTGTCTCACAGCAAAATGCCACAGATGCCACAAGCATTGAGGGAGCGTGCAATTGGCATGCTGACAGCAGGAATGTCAACCAGATCTGTTGCTCGTGCATTGAATGTTCATTTCTCCACCATAAGCCGTCTCCAGCAACTTCGCACAGCCATTGAAGAGGAGTGGACCAACATTCCACAGGCCACAATTGACAATCTGATAAACTCTATGCGAAGAAGATGTGTTGCACTGCATGAGGCAAATGGTGGTCACACCAGATACTGACTGGTTCTGAGTCCCCAGACCCCCAATAAAGCAAAAAAATGCACATTTCAGAGTGGCCTTTTATTGTGGACAGTCTAAGACACACCTGTGCACTAATCATGATGTCAGATCAGCATCTTGATGTGGCACACCTGTGAGGTGGGATGGATTATCTCAGCAAAGCAGAAGTGCACATTTAGACAGATTTGTGAACAATGTTTGAGAGAAATGGTACAATTGTGTATCTGGAATGAATTTTAGATCTTTAAGTCCATCTCATGAAAAATGGGAGCAAAAACAAAAGTATTGCGTTTATATTTTTGTTGAGTGTAGATGGGAAATTCACAAAATATTTTGGCAAGTACTTTTTTCGATAATACATAACGTTAATATTCTTGCACACAAACAGGACATGCAATTCGTCACCAAAAAATTATCATTACAGAGGTTACAAATTCTCTGGCTTCCCTTTATATCTTACAGTGACTTTCGGTATTCTGTTGTTGTTGGTTCTTAAGTTACAGATAGCCTGCCTGGACTTTTGGTTTTCCATACATGAGATACTTTTCTAATCTAAACTCTTTTTTAAATAAAACATAAGTGTCACAAGAAGTCATGTTTGTGAGTTCACTCTGCCACCTCTGGATACATTGATCTTTCAACCTCCGTTTAACAGTAAAGGCTGTTACATACTCCGCAAGAAGAAAGAACAAAGTTCTCGGTGACAGAGCTGCGAGAAGTTCTTTCTGGTCTGACATTACATACTTCACGAGAACTCAACTGCTGAACTCCTCACTGCGGCACATTGTTACCATAGTAATTGACTCAGTAGCACCAGCTGATTTCACTTCGCTTTCCTCATTGACTTCAGACTGACCAATCACACAATAGTTCTCGGACAAGCTGCGAGAAGAAAGTTCGGCCCGGGTGATGTGTCGAGAACAAGCTGCGAGAACAGCTAAACAAGAGCTGGGAGAAGAAAATGACAATTTTCTTCTCGCAGCTCTGTCACCGAGAACTTTGTTCTTTCTTCTCGCGGAGTATGTAACAGCCTTTAATTTCAACCAGTTAATGTTGATGCATTTTTGTTTGATCCAGATGTAGGACAACCCGCAGTCATCTAGTATCTGCTTTACCTGTAAAACCCAGGGTGAAGCATATGCACCGCTGCTATGCAAGCTGTGTAGATGATTGTACATTATTTTACTAAGTTTACTTTATTTACATTCTAACATTCTCCCCCAATATCCATTTATTCTTTTTTTAACTATAACACAAAGTGGGTATCTTCCAAGTTCCCCATACACCATATGACTGCAGGTTGTCCTTTTAACTTTTAAGATGTACTTTAAGAATTTGAGGTGTAGTTTTTCTAACAGAAGTAGTTTTTCAAACCCCCACACTTCCCATGCATACAACATAACTGGAGTAACCAACTTGTCAAAAAGATCCAGTGTGACATCTACAGATAGCTGATGTTTTCTACATTTATTAAGTAAAGCAAACATTGCGCACAATGCTTGCTTATGCAGTTCCTCAACAGCAATTTTAAATGAGCCATTGTAATTCAGGATGACACCAAGATATTTGAAACAATGTACAGTCTCTAGACTCTGACCGTTGCACACAAACTGTAGTGTACTAGTAACCACTCTTCTAAAACCAAAAACTGTAACTTTAGTTTTATCGTTATTAACTTTTAGTTTCCATTTCTCACAAAAGTCACACATATGATTTATAGCTTTCTGCAACCCTCTTAGTTGTGGATATGATTATAGTATATTCAGCGTACATCAGTACCATTAGTTGTATATAATTGTCTAAAACAGCATCATCAAAAGTAATGGGCTCACAACTTTATGTAATAGATAATCCTCTAAGTCATTAATGAAGAGGGCAAACAGCAGTGGTGATACGTTTTCACCCTGCAGGACTCCTGTTAAACTTGCAAAAAAACTCAGATTTAGCCCCATTAACATACACACATGATTTTATATTTTTATACATATTGATAACTACATTAAGGAATGTATCTTCGATACCTATTTTTAAGAGCTTATGCCAGAGTGCTTTTCTCCAGACTGTATCAAATGCCTATCAATGAAACAGCAAAATAAACTTTTCTTTTTAAAGCAGTACAAATCAATAATTTGTTTAAGTAAAAGAATATGATCAACAGTTGAGTAGTTCTATCTGAATCCTGCCTGGTTTTCCTTCAGGGTAGAATTCTCTTCACAAAATGTACATAGCCTTTTATTAAAAACATTTATGAATAATTTACCTAGACAACGCAAAAGTGTGATTCCTCTATAATTATCAAAGTCTCCCATATCCCCTTTCTTTTTATATATTGGCACGATTAGACCAAGCACCCAATCCTCGGGGATAACACCTATGTTAGGAAGAAGGTGTATGGATTTTCTTTGGCCCAAAATAGCAGAAGGAGGAGGAGGTGTCCAGAGTCAAAGATGATTCTTGATTGAGACTAATTTGAACCACAGAGCCACTAACAACCTAAAAGATTCAACAGCCACTATTTTCTGCCAAGTCATAATTGACCCTTCACACCACAGATGTCACTTTTTTGTTTTGAACAAAATATAAGGGTTAAAAGTGTCAATCAAATCAAATCAGTTTTATTTGTGTAGCCCAATATCATAAATAGACATTTGCCTCAGTGGGCTTTACATTCCATACAGTATGACACCTTGCCCTTAGACCCTTAGCTCGGCTGAGATAAAACTCCCAATAAAAACCCTTTATAGGGATAAAAAAATTGAGAAATCTCAGGGAGAGTCGACAGAGTAAGGGATCCCTCTCCCAGGACGGACATGCTGCAATAGATGTCATAAGTAGAGAAAATCACAAAGGAGTTGAAAAGTTTAAATACCGTGAGCGTGAGGCAGAGGAGGATGAAGAAGGCTGGAGTCATGTCGGCGATGTCTGCAGTCAGTCTGCGATGGGATGGAGTTTACCTGTCTGTCTGTCTGTCTACCTGTGGTACCTGTTTTGGGTGTGTTTCTTTGTTCTGTGTTCCTTTTGGTTGCCACTGATTAAGTGAGCAGGTGTGCTGCTCACTTAATCATGCTCACCTGGTGTAATCAGTGCCCAGTATTTAAGCAGCATGGTAAGCCTCAGTCTGGGCCCCTGCTCTGCTCACTGCCATGCTGCCGGACTGTTGCTGCTCAACTGTGATTTTCTAAAAGTTAAGTTTACGCTTTGAGTTTGTTAAGTTGCTGATCTGTCGTTTGTACCGGTTAAGTTTGATACTTTTGTTCTTTTTGAATTAAATATGCATCATTTTACAACCTGACTCTTATTTACCCTTTTAACTGGTTTTCAAGTTACAGTCCCTTTACCCCTAGTCAAACAGGGACGTAACAATGGGGGAAACGCATGGGATTGGCATTCCCAGAGTTAAAGCTCCATGCGCACCCCTGCACAGCCTCCCCCTGCCCCCTAATTTAAGAAAATGTTGCATAGTCAACCTTTAACTAACAGTGTGTGTGTGTGTGTGTGTGTGTGTGTCACTCAAATGTCCCAAAACAATTGATTGCGTTTCCCCAAAGACATCGATGACTCTAAATAACCGCTTGTGTCTCCATGTTAACCATGGCATGATGCTTGTGTTCTGAGAAACTGAAGACGAAAAGTTGTCTAGACAACCTAGGTAAGTGTGTGTAGGGTTTGAAACTCCAAGGAAATTATGTAGAAAATGTATCGCTCTGTTTGTATTGGACCAAAAACCTGCTCATCCGCACACACTAAGGAATCGTTCTACAGAACTTCCTTGGATGAAAGTTGCTTCCTATCGAACATAGGAAAGGACAGCGCTGTTTCAAATTAATTCGACTCCACCTTTCCTAACCGACGTCATTGCGCGACGGCGAGTATTGCTGACGTGAGTCTAGCATGAAACTACACTATTCTCCGAAAATGGACTACAACAAGCGCTCGTTTGATCCATGCGTTCTTTTCATATTGATTTTAATCAGGTTGTCGCCAACCGAGTGAGAATCACTCCCATATATCCCAATTCACATGTGGAATAAAAAGAGGCTACACTTATGTTGATGTTGAAATGAACTGCCCCCAGTAACTTCATTAAATGTGAAGTTGGTATTTTCTTTTCTTATGGTGTAAATTATGTGCTACGAAAATAACTATTATGATGTTGGTCTTTTATGAGTTCTTTATTATCTTAATGGGGGAGAGGGGAGGGGGGTATTTTGTTTTAGCGGAGTTAAATCTTCCTCTCTTCTCTTCTCCTCTCCTCTCTTCTGTTTTACCTCTCGTTTGTATTCGTGTAGAGTCGGTAAACTCCGGCGGTGGCCTGTTGCTTTAAATCTTGACGCCGTAAAGGATTATGGGATACCACTATCTCCTTTCCTTTAGCATAGGTTGGTCAGGAGTAACCTATGCTAAAGGAGGGTTAAAGGATGAATCGAGGCTCCTTTCCTATGCCTTTCCTAAGCATTTTGGGAATTCGGATCACCTATCTGCCGAGTACTTCCGGTTCATCTCGATAGGAAAGGAAATTTCCTATGCAAAAAAAAGTTTTCGGATAGGCCCCCAGTCTCTATATAATGCTCTGTCCCACGGTAAAAGCTGTAATCTGCATTCATTGACTCATCATGATGAAGCTGATTCTGTCTCTCACTCTCATCTGGATGCTCTCCAGCACAGGTAACTCTACTCACTCTATAAGTCAAACCAAATGCTGTTTAGGGCCCATTAAAAGTCTTTAAGATGTTGAGGTAATGCTTCATTGTGATTAAACTGTATATCTGTGGGTTCATAGTCAAAATATGTAATTGTTCAGCTTGCCATCAATATTTAATAATAATTGATAGGTTTTATATAGCGCTTTATTGCCTAGGCACTCAAAGACGCTTTACAGGGTTCCTGGTTCAATTCGTTCACACACAGTCATACCGGTGGTGGTAAACTACGAGAGTAGCCACAGCTGCCCTGGGGCAGACTGACGGAAGCGTGGCTGCCATTCAGCGCCAACGGCCCCTCCGACCACCACCTCAAACATACAGCAATCATACACATTCACACAAGGCAAGGTGGGTGAAGTGTCTTGCCCAAGGACACAACAACCATGACACAGGTGGCCGGGCGGGGATCGAACCGCCAACCCTTAGATCGTTGGCCAACCCGCTTAACCACCTGAGCCACAGTATTTGACGGATAAAAGTTTTTTCTTGGTGCAGGTGGAGCTCTTCAGTCTTTCACCTGTGAAGACGTTCATGATACCGTCTGTAAGAAGACAGTGGAATATGTGGGAATCCAGGACCGCTGCATGAGTGAGTCCTCATGCTGCATATTGTAATTTCCAGTTTCTGAAATCCGTTAAGACTGATGTCCAGTTTAACATTATTGTGTCTTCCACAGAAGGTGACCAACTCGCAACTGGCTGTACCCAGAGGAGCATGTGTGAAGTTAGTAATGTGGCGGGGTCCTTAGTTCCCACTGAAATAAAATGTTGTGAAGGCAACCTCTGTAATTCAGCCTGGACCGTCAAACTGAATGTTGTTCTTCTTTTGCTTGGACTCATTTTGCCTGTCTGCTAGAACAAAGTGCAGGGCAAACTAAAGCTTGAACAGCTAAACAAATTAATTAATTAGATTGTGTGCTACACATCCACCAAAATAGGATTATTGTTTCTAAGCAACTTTGTGTCACTTGATGAATGCAGGTCAAATATTCACTTTTCTTTTAGCTCTGCTTTGGAGTCCTGAGAACAATATCTAGCTCTTTATATGGTCCACTTTCTACACTATGGCTGGTTGCATGCTTATCCTGTATTAGTTAAATGTGACGTAATATGCCATACTTTAAATCAAATATTTAGTATGAAAACTGAATACTGAGCGTTCTGTCTGATACTGTAACATGTTTTCACCATCATAATAAAACTTTCCTTAATCATGTTGAGTTTAGATGGTTCCTGGTTTGTCTGCCTCCTACTCAAATAATTAATGTAAGATTAATAATTGAATTGGTAACACTTTACAATAAGGTACACAAAAAGAGTAGTTACTGTTAAAAAAAAAGTCTTTCTCTCTTTGGCAGAACCACGGCCACTCAGAAGGAGGAGGAGGACGGAGTTTACACACACACACACACACACACACACACACGCACTCACTGACAGAGAGAGAGCGTTGGTGGCATGGATAGGCCTACACTGGGAGGAAAGAACCCAAAAACCCAAAAGTTACTCTGTTCTAACAGTAACTACTCTTGTTTTGTGTACCTTATTGTAAAGTGTTTCCATTGATTTGTATATAAGACAGGTAGCGGATGTTGTTAATATAAGAATTGAACCAGAGCAGAGAATTTTGTGACAAACATACAGAGTAGAATTCAACACACAAAAAAAAAATTCAGCCTGGAGTGTTTCATGTTTACATGTGTGAAGCTGGTAACTTGGCTGAGACCGAAATGTACCAATGTAACAACCTGTTGTGACCTGAAAGCAGCTTCTGTAATTCAGCCTGGACCGTCAAACTGAATGTTGTTCCTCTTTTGCTTGGACTAATTTTGCCTATTTCCGTTTAGAACAAAGAAAAGGGCAAAATATAGCCAGAAGGAAATGATCTGACATTTCACTTATATATTTGCATGGTTTCTCGTGAAGTTGGTGTCACATAATGAATGCAAGTCAAATACACTTTTTCCACGAGAGTGTTTTACTACTGATGGATTGGTTGGAACTTTAAAATGCTACACAAACCACGTGACAGGGTGGGACCAAAATTAAAGTTTATATCCCTCTCTCGTTCTCCTTCTACGGCACAACTGGAAGCGTCCACCAACTAGACATCTCAGGTATGTGTTTTTGTTCATGGGGAAATAGTCCACTGACTGTTGGATGAAAACATAAATAGTTATTTAAGACCTACTTCACTGGTGGAAATATGAAGGTGTATTGAACTCTGACATCCTATGTAGTAAATGTGCGAAAATGTTAGAAATCGGTTCATCCTAGCCTGAGAAAAGGCAGAAAGAGTGTTTAATGGTCTCATTGTCAAACCCTAAATTTTACCATGTGTAACCAGTGTTGGCCAAGTTACTTCAAAAGCGTACTGCGGTATTTATTACTTGTTACTGTCATTTCAAAGTAGTTAGTTACATTACAATATTACTGTCTTTGAATTGTAAGGCATTACACTACTTTTACTTTACTTTTGCATTACTTTCACCAAAATAACAGGAAATATGGATTTGGTGTTCTCAATAGATCTTCTTGTTTTCAATGCGGCTCATCAGGAGGTGACATGGTATGGCATAATGACTGAGCTAGGCTTAAGGCTAACACAAGTAGGCTATATAATATAAAGGTCACAGTTATGGCTCATGGTGCAATACATTTTATAATAGAAATACTGTATCTTTAGGTATTTATTTAGCCTATATTAATATCAATAGAGCTAGAGCCTACTACTGTAGATTGAAAAAGTAAATTGAGCCTCAAAGATTTGTTTCTTGCATTCTGGCGACTTAAAAGCACAAACAAGTTGTTCACATCATCATCAACTTTTGCCTTTTTTAGTTGTTCCAAAGAATCTGCCTTATCATCTTGCCATCTAATCTAAATGATAACTGCCCATTATGTTTGTTTATCGTCTCTCTTGCGTGACATTTTATAATAACAATAGTAGCCTAAATATATATCTCCTTTGCTGTGCGCTGGGGAGAAACAGACACGCTGGCAACTTTTCTGGTATCAAATTGGTGATTGCGGGATGATTTGGATGCAGCAGCCTATTTGAATGACATGCTGTCGGGCGGACTACGCCCTGCGGAGCTGCTTGACTCTCGGCCGGGTGTGAGGCAAAAATAAATAAATAAAAGGACTCGGCACATCATCAGGCTACATAATAACAGACATGGGGAAATGTAGGGTTAGGATGAACAGGACAGCTGGGCCAAGGGAAGACTGAGGGAAGAAAAACCTCATTCATTGTATTATAATAGCAATTTTATAATGATAGAAAGCTAGTTCCATATGGGTGAAGTATTCCTTTAATGTCAGTAGTTCAGAGAATAGTTAAGCTGACAAAATAAGGTTGATTAGTTATGATTTTATAGTCTTCTAGGTTTGTTAAACAGTAAGGGTGTGGCATCTGCACAACACTGAGGTTGAATTAGATTAACAGGTCAGCGTAAGTGGTGATAAAGTCTGTAGTTATGATTAAAACTATGTCATTATGGTAAATTCTGAATGTTTCGATGGACTTTTTTCAACATAATTTAAAGGGAACATATCGTGCAGTGTGTCTTCAGGCGTGTGTGTGTCTAGGTGTGTGTGTGTGTTTGTCTCTAGTTGTGCAAACCTTAATACGCTGATTGCACTATGGAGTGAGAAAATTTGTTTTTCTACAAATGTTATATTTCGAGCTCACGTAACAATGTGTTGTTTTCTGTTGGTTATGAATCCATAAAGTGAACTAATGCACTTCACCGCAGGCAACATTTTGTCATCATGATTTGTAGATATTTGCATAAAGTTTTGCAAGTGAAATAAGATGAGAGTCATCCTACTCTGTACAGTCTGTTTTTGGTTAATCTGTTTACAGTATCTTCCTCTTTTTAAACCCAGGTCTCTATACAAGGCTCTGTCCCACGGTAAAAGCTGTAATCTGCATTCAATGACTCATCATGATGAAGCTGATTCTGTCTCTCACTCTCATCTGGATGCTCTCCACCACAGGTAACTCTGCTCACTCTATATAAGTCAAACCAAATGCTTATTCAGGGCACGTTAAATGTCAGAGGTGTACATTGAAAATAAAAACAGAGATAAAACCGTACCTTGTGGGGCCCCAGTGTTTGCAGAAATAATGCCAGAGCTAGTACCATGAAGCCGTACAAACTGGGGTCTACTAGTGAGGTAGTCTGTGACCCATGCAACAGTGGAGCTGTTGAGGTTAAAATTTAAAAGCTTGCTGGCTAAAATATGTGGCTGCATTGTGTTAAAAGCACTAGAAAAGTCAAAAAACATTATTCGTACAGATGCATTGGTTTGCTCCAGATGGCTGTATACCCTGTGCAACAGGTAGAGGAGGGCATCGTCCACACCCAGCCCTTCTCTATAGGCAAACTGTAGTGGGTCCTGAAAGGCACATACCTGCTTCTTTAACTGCCCTAGTACAGTCCTTTCGAAACATTTCATTAAGTGAGAGGTTAAGGCAATAGGTCTCAGGTCTTTAAGTGCTCTGGCGTTAGGTTTCTTAGGCACGGGCACAATACATGACGTTTTCCATGCAACTGGAATTTTAGACAGGGACAGAGACAAAGAAAATATAAAATACAATACTGTACACAGCTGATCAGCACATACTTTTAACACTCGTGGCATGACCCCATCCAGACCAGGTGCCTTATTTACATTGAGCCTTAAAAGTTGTGAGCGTACTTCATCCACTGTGACCGTTATAGGGGGACAGGGGCTAAGGCTACCCCTCGACTCCCCCAGGGTGGAGTGGGTTGCCATATCCACAGCTGGGAGGTCCATGGTTTCAAACCGGGAAAATAATTGGTTGACCTCATCCGGTGTGAAAGTACCCTCCTTGAGGTGAGAGCTAGCAGTGTCATAACCTGTTATTGACCTAAGGCCCCTCCATAGACCTTTAGTGTCGCACTCCTCAAGTTTACTTTCCACCTTTACCTTAACATCCCTCTTACCCTGCCTTATGACCTGTTCAAGATGTTTCTGTGCTGATTTAATTTTTTCCCTATCTCTGCTCATGAAGGCAGCCTTTTTGTTGTTAATAGCACTCTTTATTTCCTTAGTGACCCACAATCAGCCACACTGTCAATCCGGTTAAAACTATCAAAATTGTCCTCGTCCTTAAACATGGACCAGTCTGTGGTTTCGAAGCAGGCCTTTAATTCTTCACATGCCTCCGTAGACCACACACAGACTGATTTGGTGGATGTGGGTTGTTTTCGGGCCTGTGTGGTGTATTTGGTTGAAAGCAGCACTAGGTTATGGTCAGAGCTGCCAAGTGGTGGCAGAGCAGTGGATGTGTTACTGTCTTTGATGTTAGCATAAAACAAATCGATAGTCCTGAGATTCCTTGTTGGACATGTAACAAACTGCTTGAAGGATGGCAGTGAGGAGGAGAGGGTGCAGTGGTTGAAATCACCATTTCTAATAATGAGAGCATCTGGTGTGTGACTTAGGAGACTGTGAGCAGATCTGACTATTGTGTCATTTGCAAGTTTTGCATTTGCAGATGGTGGGATGTATACAACCAGAACAATTACACTGGAAAATTCGCAAGGAAGATAGTAGGGCCTGCAACTCACCGCCAGCAATTCAATGTTCTTGTCGCACACTCTCTTAATTGTGATGTGCCCAGAGTGACACCACTGTTCATTCACATACAGGCAGACTCCGCCTCCCGTCCGCTTGCCTGTCATGACGTGATCCCTGTCCTGTCGGATCATTGTGAAGCCATCCATGTCGGTGTATTCCATAGGAATTGTGTCATTAAGCCAAGACTCCGTAAAACAAAGCAGGCTGCTTTGCCGAAACAGCCGATCATATTTCAGAAGCCCTGCGAGTTCATCAACTTTGTTCGAACGTTACCCATAATCACCGATGGTAGAACGGGCTTAAATTTCCTCAACCTGTTTTTCACCCGCATGCCGCTCCGTCGGCCTCTTTTCCTCCGCTTCAGCTCTGGGGGTAGATCCAGGGGAGGGGGGGTACAGATCGCCGCAGCATCCCGAATGCTAAGTAGTTCATCCGGGCTTTATGTGTACGTGGACGCGGCCGGAGCAGCCACCCCCTGGGCTCGCACAGCCTCACAAACAAATTCCATCCGCAGGAAAAACCACAAGAAAAGTCCAAGCGCGCAAAATTTTTGACCAAACATTTTACTAATTGGAAGTTCACTACACATCTACCACTGTGACAGTTTAAAACAGTTAAGTAAAACAAGAAACGAGGAACATAAAAACATAAAAACAGAGCCAGGTAGCGAGTCGCCGACAGGGCGAGCGCCTCTCGATCCATCCATCTCGATTCACTTTGTGAATGAGTGAAGACACTCTCAATGTTAAAGGTCACTCTCCTGTCCCCCACATACATACCAGCCAAACCATGCCCTTGCCGACACCCCTTCAACCATTCAACCCCCACCTGCGGAGCGCATTGTCTCTATTCAAACTAGTCTCCTTGCTACCTTAACTATAATGGATTCATTAAAAGAGGGCACAGACACTGTCTCACTTTACCCCACAGTATTTGTCTCACTTTACCCCACAATTTGAGAAAAAACTATCTCTAGCAATTCAGGCTAATCTTAAGTAAGCATCATCACATGGTTTCATATGTTGGTAGTCCAACATGTATGATCTAAGTTTTTCTCCCTGAATCAATTTGCTTTGGCACAACTGTTGATTAAGTTGACAGCCAGAAAATTTACTTTTACATGCAAAAAAAAATGTTTTTTTGAAAAAAACATGCTTACAACAGCACAATGAGGTCCTCTGTTGTTTTCGTACAAAGCTGTAGCAGAAGTCAGCATTGTACGAAAAAGTATTTTCACCAAATTGAATAGCAATTGAACAGAAATTTAGGTTTTAGATTAGCATTTATACATGTGGTGAAACAAAGTTTTTATTCTGGCCCCCTCTGCAACAGTACAATGCTGACTTCTGCTACAGTAACCTCCCCCCTAAACTCTTTATAATGACTCTGCTGATCACCATCTCCATAAGGTAACAGACTAACTGTGTCTAAGTACTCCATTCAAGCCTACTTCAAAAATGAACGATCCCTTAAGTACTGTCAAACTGAGGAAATGTATCATTTTGCTTATTGCTGGTGAAATCAAAACCTGCTGTTGCAATGTCGGTTGAAAGAGATTTTAATTTGACTTCAAACAGAAATTGGCTCATCAGTTTCTACAACCACACCTGCTCTAACGCCAACAACACCAACAGGTTCTTCAGTGAGGCTGGTCGGCTCCAGCAGTAGATGCTCTGGCAGAGTGGAAGTCTTCCATAGGGGCCAGTGGGGGACAGTGTGTGACGACTACTGGGGGCTGAGTGATGCTGAAGTGGTCTGTCGACAGATCGGCTGTGGCAGGGCTCTGTCAGCTCCACACAGAGCACATTTTGGACGGGGAACTGGACAAATCTGGCTAAATGATCTTCAGTGTTCAGGAAATGAGTCATCGCTAACAGACTGTAGACATCGGGGACTAGGCAGACACAGCTGTGGACATCATGAAGACGCTGGTGTTATTTGTGAAGGTAAATGTCTATACATAGGGGAGAGTGGGGTGAGCTAAAATGATTTATCAGTAACATTTACACATTTCCCATTAATTCAGGATTTTTCCTATCAATGTAAATTATCAGAAATTATTCAGGATGAAGGCCAGTGAAAATATGATTGTTTAAGAAAAAGTGTTCTTGTGTCTCACTTTACCCCAGCTTAGGGGTAAACTGAGACAGACCAGAGAAATAAAGGGGGTAAACTGATCCACTTACTTTTTCCACTCTGAAACTACCATAACAACACATTTTGTAAAAGTTAGAATCCCGACAGCTAGCTTGAAAACCACATTTTCCAGAACTAATGTCGGACCAGTAACAGAATCGCGGAGTTTGGTCAATCAATCACGTTTTTTTTCACTAAAAACTTGAAAGTAACTCTGATCAAATACAACATATAATTCCTAATGTTTTAATTAACATTCCAATGACAGATTGAACCAGTTAGATTAAAACACAGTCTGGGGGACAGAACACAGGACCCTTAGAGCCGGCTAGTGTCTGGGGGTCAGAGCAAAGGCAATCACAAACAGCTAGAACAGCCTGGGACTCAGAACACAGCACTAGACCAGCCTGTAATTTCCCATCTTTTGAGTATTTTAATAATATTTTTCTGCATTTGTTTTATTGGGATCATTCATTGAATAAAGACATATTACTTAGAGTCCATTGATATTAAAGGTCACTCTCCTGTACCCGACATACATACCTGCCAAACCATGCCCTTGCTGACACCCCTTCAACCATTCAACCCCCACCTCTGGACCGCATTGTCTCTATTCAAACTAGTCTCCTTGCTACCTTAACTATAATGGATTCATTAAAAGAGGGCAAAGACTGTGTCTCACTTTACCCCACAGCATTTGTCTCACTTTACCCCACAGTTTGAGAAAAAACTATCTCTGTTAGCAATTCAGGCTAATCTTAAGTAAGCATCATCACATGGTTTCATATGTTGGTAGTTCATCATGTATGATCTAAGTTTTTTTACCTGAATCAATTTGCTTTGGCACAACAGTTGATTAAGTTGACAACCAGAAAATTTACTTTTACATGCAAAAAAAAAATATTTTTTTTTGAAAAAAACATGCTTACAACAGCACAATGGGAAATGGGAGGGGCTTGAAAACATAATGCTCACATGACCATACATGTGTTCCGTTAGATACAGGGGGGTGTCTCACATTACCCAATGTCTCACATTAGCTCGTTCACCCCTACAGTAAGCACAGTGCAGTTGGTTTTCATCACATATGACCTGAGAAAGTATCAAAGCACTATTTTGATATCTTACAGAATGGTTGTATTTATCTTTACTCCGATTTGTACCAAACATAATAGGTATCTTCTTCCAGTGTGATAATGAAATATATATTTAAGGCATTACTTTTTGTTGAGACCATTTTTTTAAACCAAGTGAAAATGAAGCCTAAGTATTAACAGTGGGATATTCAGGATGTTTTGAAGAGGTTGTATGGGATACTTCGGCATAGTAAGTGTGTTAACTTGTGAAAATTGAAGAGATGTTGCTGTAGCAGAAGTCAGCATTGTACGAAAAAGTATTTTCACCAAATTGAATAGCAATTGAACAGAAATGTAGGTTTTAGATTATCATTTATACATGTGGTGAAACAACGTTTTTATTCTGGCCCCCTCTGCAACAGTACAATGCTGACTTCTGCCACAGTAACCGCCCCCCTAAACTCTTTATAATGACTGTGCTGATCACCATCTCCATAAGGTAACATACTAACTGTGTCTAAGTACTCCTTTCAACCCTACTTCAAACATGAACTATCCCTTAAGTACTGTCAAACTGAGGAAATTTATCATTTTGCTTATTGGTGGTGAAATCAAAACCTGCTGTTGCAATGTCGGTTGAAAGAGATTTTGCTTTGACTTCAAACAGAAATTGGCTCATCAGTTTCTACAACCACACCTGCTCCAACACCACCAAGTTCTCCAGTGAGGCTGGTCGGCTCCAGCAGTAACTGCTCTGGCAGAGTGGAAGTCTTCCATAACGGCCAGTGGGGGACAGTGTGTGACGACCACTGGGGGCTGAGTGATGCTAATGTGGTCTGTCGACAGATTGGCTGTGGCAGGGCTCGGTCAGCTCCAGGAAGTGCACATTTTGGACAGGGAAGTGGACAAATCTGGCTGGATGATCTTCAGTGTTCAGGAAGAGAGTCATCGCTAACAGACTGCAGACATCTGGGACCAGGCAGACACAACTGTGTACATCATGAAGACGCTGGTGTTACTTGTGAAGGTAAATGTCTATACATAGGGGAGAGTGGGGTGAAGTGAGCTAAAATGATTAATCAGTAAAATTTACACATTTCCCATTAATTAAGGATGTTTCGTATCAAAGCAAATTATCAGAAATTATTCAGGATGAAGGGCAGTGAAAATATGATTGTTTAAAAAAAAGTTTTCCTGTGTCTCACTTTACCCCAGATTAGGGGTAAACTGAGACAGACCAGAGAAATCAAGGGGGTAAACTGATCCACTTACTTTTTCCATTCTGAAAGTACCATAACAACACATTTTGTAACAGTTAGAATCCTGACAGCCAGCTTGAAAACCACATTTTCCAGAACTAATGTCGGAATAGTAACAAAATCATGGGGTTTGGTCAATCAATCAAGTTTTTCTTCCTAAAAACTTGAAAGTAACTCTGATCAAATACAACATATAATTCACAATGTTTTAATTAACATTCAAATGACAGATAGAACCAGTTAGATTAAAACACAGTCTGGGGGTCAGAACACAGGACCCTTAGAGCCGGCTAGTGTCTGGGGGTCAGAGCAAAGGCAATCAGAAACAGCTAGAGCAGCCTGGGACTCAGAACACAGCACTAGACCCACCTGTCATTTTCCATCTCTTGAGTATTTGAAACCTATTTTTCTGCATTTGTTTTATTGGGATCATTCATTGAATAAAGACATATTACATAGGAGTGCATTGATATTAAAGGTCACTCTCCTGTACCCCACATACATACCTGCCATACCATGCCCTTGCTGACACCCCTTCAACCATTCAACCCCCACCTCTGGACCGCATTGTCTCTATTCAAACTAGTCTCCTTGCTACCTTAAATATAATGGATTCATTAAAAGAGGGCACAGACACTGTCTCACTTTACCCCACAGCATTTGTCTCACTTTACCCCACAATTTGAAAAAAAAACTACCTCTCTTAGCAATTCAGGCTAATCTTAAGTAAGCATCATCACATGGTTTCATATGTTGGTAGTTCAACATCTATGATCTAAGTTTTTCTACCTGAATCAATTTGCTTTGACACAACAGTTGATTAAGTTGACCGCCAGAAAATTTACTTTTACATGCAAACAAAATATTTTTGTGAAAAAAACATGCTTACAACAGCACAATGAGGTCCTCTCCCTCATGGCCAAGGGGAAATGGGAGGGGCTTGAAAACCTAATGCTCTCATGACCATAAATGTGTATATTACCTAGATACAGGGGTGTCTCTAATTAACAGATGTCTCACATCACCTCGTTCTCCCCTACAGTAAGCACAGTGCAATTGGTTTTCATCACATATTACCTGAGAAAGTATCAAAGCACTAATTTGATATCTTACAGAATGGTTGTATTTGTGTCCAACAAAAAGCTACATTTTCATCACAAGTAGCCTATCTTTACTCCGATTTGTACCAAACATAATAGGTATATTATTCCAGTGTGATAAGGAAATATACATTTAAGGCATTACTTTTTGTTGAGACCATTTTTTTAAACCAAGTGAAAACGAAGCCTAAGTATTAACAGTGGGATATTCAGGATGTTTTGAAGTGGTTGTATGGGATACTTTGGCAAAGTAAATGTGTTAACTTTTGAAAATTGAAGAGATGTTGCTGTAGCAGAAGTAAGCATTGTACGAAAAAGTATTTTCACCAAATTGAATAGCAATTGAACATAAATTTAGGTTTTAGATTATCATTTATACATGTGGGGAAACAACGTTTTTATTCTGGCCCCCTCTGCAACAGTACAATGCTGACTTCTGCTACAGTAACCTCCCCCCTAAACTCTTTATAATGACTGTGCTGATCACCATCTCCATAAGGTAACGGACTAACTGTGTCTAAGTACTCCATTCAACCCTACTTCAAAAATTAACTATCCCTTAAGTACTGTCAAACTGAGGAAATTGATCATTTTGCTGGTGAAATCAAAACCTGCTGTTGCAATGTCGGTTGAAAGAGATTTTGCTTTGACTTCAAACAGAAATTGGCTCATCAGTTTCTACAACCACACCTGCTCCAACACCACCAAGTTCTCCAGTGAGGCTGGTCGGCTCCAGCAGTAGCTGCTCTGGCAGAGTGGAAGTCTTCCATAACGGCCAGTGGGGGACAGTGTGTGACGACCACTGGGGGCTGAGGGATGCTAATGTGGTCTGTCGACAGATTGGCTGTGGCAGGGCTCGGTCAGCTCCAAGAAGTGCACGTTTTGGACAGGGACGTGGACAAATCTGGCTAGATGATCTTCACTGTTCAGGAAGAGAGTCATCGCTAACAGACTGCAGACATCGGGGACTAGGCAGACACAACTGTGGACATCAGGACGACGCTGGTGTTATTTGTGAAGGTAAATGTCTATACATAGGGGAGAGTGGGGTGAAGTGAGCTAAAATGATTTATCAGTAAAATTTACACATTTCCCATTAATTAAGGATGTTTCGTATCAAAGCAAATTATCAGAAATTATTCAGGATGAAGGGCAGTGAAAATATGATTGTTTAAAAAAAGTTTTCCTGTGTCTCACTTTACCCCAGTTTAAGGGTAAACTAAGACAGACCAGAGAAATCAAGGGGGTAAACTGATCCACTTACTTTTTCCAATCTGTAACATGCTTACAACAGCACAATGAGGTCCTCTCCCTCATGGCCAAGGGGAAATGGGAGGGGCTTGAAAACATAATGCTCACATGACCAAAAATGTGTTCCGTTACCTAGATACAGGGGGTGTCTCACATTACCCGATGTCTCACATTACCTCGTTCTCCCCTACAGTAAGCACAGTGCAGTTGGTTTTCATCACATATGACCTGAGAAAGTATCAAAGCACTAATTTGATATCTTACAGAATGGTTGTATTTGTGTCCAACAAAAAGCTACATTTTCATCACAAGTAGCCTATCTTTACTCCGATTTGTACCAAAATCTTCCTCAGTGTTATAAGGAAATATACATTTAAGACATTACTTTTTGTTGAGATAATTTTTATTAAACCAAGTGAAAATGAAGCCAAAGTATTAACAGTTTAAAGGGATTTTCAGGATGTTTTGAAGTGGTTGTATGGGATACTTCGGCATAGTAAGTGTGTTAACTTGTGAAAATGGGAGAGATGTTGCTGTAGCAGAAGTCATCATTGTACTGTTGCAGAGGGGGCCAGCAGAAAACGTTTTTTCACCAAATATATGAAGGCTTGCCTTAAACCTAAATATCGGTTCAATTGTATGCTAAACTGAGATTGTTTCCACAGCTTTATTTTGACACCAGATAGCCCTTTATGTTTGCCAATCAGCTGCTAGACTCAGAGCTACTGCGGATTACTCAAGAAGAGACAAGAAATCAAAAACAAATATCTGTCTGGCTGCAAACTCAAGCTGTGGGAAAAAATCTCAGTTTGGCTTGCAATTGAACAGAAATTTATGTTTTAGGTGGTTAGTATCTATGTATATATATGTGGTGAAAAAAGTTTTTCTTCTGGCCCCCTCTGCAACAGTACAATGCTGAACTCTGCTACAGTAACCTCCAACCTAAACTCTTTATAATGATTGTGCTGATCACCATCTCCATAAGGTAACAGACTAACTGTGCCTAAGTATTCAATTCAACCCTACTTCAAAAATTAACTATCCCTTAAGTACTGTCAAACTGATGAAATTGATAATTTTGCTGGTGAAATCAAAACCTGCTGTTGCAATGTTGTTTGAAAGAGATTTTGCTTTGACTTCAAACAGAAATTGGCTCATCAGCTTCTACAACCACACCTGCTCCAACACCACCAAGTTCTCCAGTGAGGCTGGTCGGCTCCAGCAGTAGATGCTCTGGCAGAGTGGAAGTCCTCCATAACGGCCAGTGGGGGACAGTGTGTGACGACCACTGGGGGCTGAGGGATGCTAATGTGGTCTGTCGACAGATTGGCTGTGGCAGGGCTCGGTCAGCTCCAGGAAGTGCACGTTTTGGACAGGGACGTGGACAAATCTGGCTAGATGATCTTCAGTGTTCAGGAAGAGAGTCATCGCTAACAGACTGCAGACATCTGGGACTAGGCAGACACGACTGTGGACATCATGAAGACGCTGGTGTTACTTGTGAAGGTAAATGTCTATACATAGGGGAGAGTGGGGTGAAGTGAGCTAAAATGATTTATCAGTAACATTTACACATTTCACATTAATTAAGGATGTTTCGTATCAAAGCAAATTATCAGAAATTATTCAGGATGAAGGGCAGTGAAAATATGATTGTTTAAAAAAAGTTTTCCTGTGTCTCACTTTACCCCAGTTTAAGGGTAAACTAAGACAGACCAGAGAAATCAAGGGGGTAAACTGATCCACTTACTTTTTCCAATCTGTAACATGCTTACAACAGCACAATGAGGTCCTCTCCCTCATGGCCAAGGGGAAATGGGAGGGGCTTGAAAACATAATGCTCACATGACCAAAAATGTGTTCCGTTACCTAGATACAGGGGGTGTCTCACATTACCCGATGTCTCACATTACCTCGTTCTCCCCTACAGTAAGCACAGTGCAGTTGGTTTTCATCACATATGACCTGAGAAACTATCAAAGCACTAATTTGATACCTTACAGAATGGTTGTATTTGTGTCCAACAAAAAGCTACATTTTCATCACAAGTAGCCTATCTTTACTCCGATTTGTACCAAACATAATAGTTATCTTCCTCAGTGTTATAAGGAAATATACATTTAAGACATTACTTTTTGTTGAGATCATTTTTTTAAACCAAGTGAAAATGAAGCCAAAGTATTAACAGTTTAAAGGGATATTCAGGATGTTTTGAAGTGGTTGTATGGGATGCTTCGGCATAGTAAGTGTGTTAACTTGTGAAAATGGGGTCTCCATAAGGTAACAGACTAACTGTGCCTCAGTACTCAATTCAACTCTACTTCAAAAATGAACTATCCCTTATAGCAGCTCCGAGTAACATTTACATATCTTTTAAACAGCCTCATGTTTCCTCTCATAATCATAAATTACCTTTAACAGCAAACGAGACCATCAGTGCAAATAAAGACGTTTTTATATAGTTTGTATTTCTGCTTTTGGTGGTGAAATCAAAACCTGCTGTTGCAATGTCGGTTGAAAGAGATTTTGCTTTGACTTCAAACAGAAATTGGCTCATCAGTTTCTACAACCACACCTGCTCCAATACCAACAACACCAACAGGTTCTCCAGTGAGGCTGGTCGGCTCCAGCAGTAGCTGCTCTGGCAGAGTGGAAGTCTTCCATGACGGCCAGTGGGGGACAGTGTGTGACGACCACTGGGGGCTGAGTGATGCTAATGTGGTCTGTCGACAGATTGGCTGTGGCAGGGCTCGGTCAGCTCCTCGACGTTCACGTTTTGGACAGGGACGTGGACAAATCTGGCTAGATGATCTTCACTGTTCAGGAAGAGAGTCATCGCTAACAGACTGCAGACATCGGGGACTAGGCAGACACGACTGTGGACATAAGGAAGACGCCGGTGTTACTTGTGAAGGTAAATGTCTATACATAGGGGAGAGTGGGGTGAAGTGAGCTAAAATGATTTATCAGTAAAACTTTCACATTTCCCATTAATTCAGGATTTTTCCTATCAATGGAAATTATCAGAAATTATTCAGGATGAAGGGCATTGAAAATATGGTTGTTTAAGAAAAAGTTTTCTTGTGTCTCACTTTACCCCAGTTTAAGGGTACTCTAAGACAGACGAGATAAATCAAGAGGGTAAACTTACAAAATATATTGAATAGCAGTTGGAGATTAAATAAAGATAATAGTCAGATGTAGCTTTCCTAACCATGATTGTGCATCTATTCCTGAGTTGTCTAAAAACAGTCCAATTTGAATTTTCTCCAGATCGTCTAGCTAGAGACCAGGCATCAGAAAATAAGTCGGAAAGTTCATTTGTCAACCAAGGGTTTAATCTGTTTTCCACACACACACACACACACACACACACACACACACACACACACACAGAGGATTCGAAAAGCATGATCTTTGTAAATAAACTAAAAAATGAACTATAAAAACTTCTTCTCATTAGCAGACAAATTACACCTAGAACATATTTTGAGTGATAAACTGAAGCAATTCTCAAACATATGGTCTCACTTTTAATTTAGTTTCTTGATCAACAAATAATTTGAACATAAACATAAAAATCACACGTAGGCCTCGATGGAAAGGTTCAGGGGTGAGCAGATGGATAGTTTGATTTTTTCCTATTTTTTTGTGTTTTTTCCCCTCTTCTTTCCCTGTTATATTATGCTTATAAAAAAATTTAAAAAATGTAAAATTGAAATTGATGCAGTTCGTTATTGCGTATAGATGTCAAGAGATATGCACAAATGCTTTCGATTCTTTTCTGTTTTCAGAACTGTTCAGGGGGTAGGGCCTCCTCCGATCAGCTTGCTGCTGCTGTCGGACCAATCAGCTGTGAGTATTTTCTGTTAATAAAAACAAATCTGTTCTTCATTGAAACAAGCCCTGCGTTCCAAATCTCATACTCTTTCTTCTTTCTATTCTACATACTACATCTGACCATAAAAATAATCTAGTTAGGATGCAGTATGCTGCAAGTAGGACGCTGATTTTTAACACTTATAATCTCGCCGGATCTAGTAGGACATCCGGGTATTTCTAACCATACTAAATCTGACCACACAAATCAGGACATCCTAAATATTTGTTTTACCATACTATTAGGGAATTGGAACACAGCCTTGGTCTTTATGTTCTGATCAATAAATGTTTCTCTGTTTGTGTCTTCAGGGTTTTGAGGAGCAGAAGACGACGTCGCAGATTTTTACTTTCTTCATTTTAATCATTAACAGAAAATCAACGCTGATCAATGTAACCAGATATAATCACTAGACGGGTCTACATGAATGATGATGATAATAATAATGGATTGGATTTATATAGCACTTTTCTAGGCACTAAAAGTGCTTTACAGGGTTCCAGGTACTATTCATTCACACACAGTCATACCGGTGATGGAAGCGTGGCTGCCATTCAGCGCCTACGGCCCCTCCGACCACCACCTCAAACATACAGCAGTCATTACACATTCACACATGGACACTTATATTCAGATTAAAAAACATTTTTCAAGACCAAAGCTAATCAAACCATTCCATATAAAGTCATTAATCTGAATAAAATAGTAGGGTTAGTAAAATAGTTCCATGTAAATGATTAAACCCGATCAGCTTCTGGCTATGTTGTTCTGAGCATGCTCACTAACTGGACCTCGTCGGATACAACATTGTTAATTCAAACTATTTGACATTTTAGTCTTATTGGAGGGATTGTAATGAAAGTCAGGAACAATTCACTTTTGAAACAAGTCAATGGAAATATTTTTAAATATTTAAAATTACAACAGTCCACTCTCACAGAAGCAAACGATGGCAGAACCACTTTGCATGTGTCACATTGATTATTTTAACCTTTATTTATTGGTAATTCCCATTGAGACCGGAGACTCTTTTTCATTTCATTTACTTGTTCACGGCTCTCGGCCATAGCACATGGCATGGAGCACAACAATCAAATCATAACAAAACAAAACAATGGTGCACGGCAAGGGCGAAAACAAAAAGACGACTTAAACATTGGCAGGACATTTTTTAGAAAGGCGCCTGTTTTAGCTTTAACTTTTGGCTTATTTGACCTCAGAAGCAAAATCAGTTTGAACATAGAAGGAAAATTAACATAATCTCCAGGGAGATCTGTTCCCTTGTACACATTACCATTCACACACACATTCATACACCGATAGCAGGCTAACTATCGACATTCACACGAGGCAAGGTGGGTGAAGTGTCTTGCCCTAGGACACAACAACCATGACACAAGTGGCAGGGCGGGAATCGAACCGCCAACCCTTCCATCATTGGCCGACCCGCTCTACCACCTGAGTCGTCCCAATTAAACGCTTTTGGCATCATAACATCTGATCCATTCATTGTATTAAACGTCAATGTAAACAGTAAAGTTGGAATCTGCAAACTGAATTAATTCATTCAGTTTGAAGAAATATTATCCATGTTAACTAATCAATCAATCAATCAATCAAGCTTATAAACAGTGTGAAATCAACAACACTTGAAGCTGATTATCTTTTATTTTTGTGATGATTAAACAAAAATAAAATATATATTGCACTTTCCATTGAGTCTGTTTTGTATTATGTATTAAGCATGTATGTATTGGTTATGCAGAGCAATGCTGCCATACTGAGAAATACAGAGAGAGTTTTGTGGAGCTGATAATAGGTTTAATCAACTTTGTCAATGGCTTGAATGTAACTGGATATTCATGTATTTATTATTATTTTGTATCCAACACTCATTTATATGAAAACGTTATGCACTGTATCTTTAAAGAAAGTTTTATTATGGTGGTGAAAACATGTTACAGTATCAAAGACAGAAAGCTCAGTATTCAGTTTTCATACTAAATATTTGATTTAAAGTATGGCATATTACACTACATTTAATCTCTTGGAATACACTATGGCATCAGCCTTAACCCATTACAACTTTTCAAATGAGACACTCTGTGTAGGCACAACATGTTTTTACTACGTCAGCTGTTGTTCCCGGGTGAGCGTACCCATGACAAAGGCGTTATGAAAAATGATATAACATTTTTAAAAAGCATTCTTTGCACTGGTGGTCTCGTTTGCTGTTGGATGTAATTTACGATCACCGGAGGAATAATGAGACTGTTTCAGAAATATTAAGAAGTTCCTAGTATTTTTCCTATGATGTTTAGACAAAACTCACCCAGTCATGTTCTTGGACAGCGGGGAAATGTAAGTGGGGATGAGGTTAATTTATGCAAACATGTCATCATGGTGTATCCTGAATATTTCATTTCAAGAAAGTGTGCCATCAAATCAAGGCCGGATCCTGATCATCTTTCTTGCCCCGATCCCTAGCCCCTCGAAGAGATGGGTCAAGGGGTAGGAGGTTCAAATCTTCCCCTACAAGATAGATACGCCCTAAGCAGCCCAATTGAAACCGGGTATTTTAATACATTTTAAACTACAATTCCACAGTAACTTGTTTCTGTTAAATTTTACCTGTAACTTTTTCATTATTTGGACATAATTTACATTCTGTATTGCATATGGGTGTAGAGCAATGTAACCTTAAAAATGTGACTTTCCCAGACTTTCACCTTTGCCTATAACATCCAGTACATTGCACCTAAACACATTTATGGAATAAAATGATTGTGTGCCTGATCTGGGGACAGTTTAGGGGCCTATGAGGCACTGGGTTAATGCTTTCAATCTGTTCAGAGAATGATTATAATCTTACCAGAGCGAGGTGGATTAGCTGGTGGTGTGAAGAAGCAAAAAGGTTGAAAGAGAGCTCCTCCTTTTCAGTACATCAATATATGCACTTAGTTTTATTCAGCAAAGCTTAGCAGAATACACAGTCAACTATTCAAAAGAGTAAATGGAAAGAAAACAAAGAAAGACAAAATGCTAAGAAGACTTCACGTCAGATTGGGTTCAGATCAAAAAAGACCTTATTTACCATCACATCACCCTTTTTTAGAAAACAGAGTAAGGGGTGTAAACCTGTTCAGGGTACACTATCAACATACATATAAGGTAATACAATGATATGCACGCAATCCATTGGTTGTAGGCCAATGTTTCTCACTTCACTTTCACTTCCTGCAGATACACCGCGATACACGTCAATGTTTTACAAACCAAATCTTCTCACAGCTAAGAGGATGTGCATTCTGTTCTAACCACACAGATCAAAACCACATCAGACCTCAACTCTACCTTCAGCAGCATACAACTGTAAAGTACATAATGATGAATGTGTTCAAACCTTTACATGTAAAATCATCACAAACTGTATTTAAACTAGGGAGTCATTGAGGAGGACCCCTCATTTTCAATGGCACCGAGTGTTTCACACACATTAATAGATCAGTCACCAATAGTTAAAATACATTTCAAAGGCAGATAGATACAGTTCAAAGGCAATACAAAGTCTATATACATTTAACATTAAACTATGTTAAGCATTTCAGATGAAGCAGATACATGTTGATGATGGTCAAATGTTTCCAATTTAAAATGTCTGAGTGGAATGGGAATTTTCAGTTGTAGTTCATGTTGTAACAGGTTCCATGATTCCGCTGCACTAACACAGTCTTTCCCTGATTGGCTCTAGCACTGGGAACCTGAAGAAATTAACTTGACTGCCGATCTCACAGTCGCAACATTTGGTTATGGATCATTTTGGTCCGGCTTTATGGGAGTGCTGAATGTCTGATTTTACTGAAATTCTGGTCAGAGACTAGCTGGACTCACTAAAGCTTTTTGCTCTGCACTGTGACTGAAATATGTAGAAATGATTGCAATAAATCATAAGCAAAACGTACGGCTACAACCTTATTTTTATCAAAACTAAACATCCTCTAAGCTCCACTAATAACATTGCTCTCTAGTAATGTTGTGAGACGAGAGCACAGGGACCGTCTACAAAGGGAAACACAGAGCAGAAAAATATCCAAAACCTTCACTCTGGTTTTGGTTAAAAATAAGGTTGTAGCCAAGATGCATCTTTTGTGTTTTAATAATGTTTTGCTTATGAGTCATAATCTACAGAAGAGGATTAGGGCCACTCATAAAAAAAAAATCAATTCTGACTTCAGTCTCAGAATTCTGAGAATGAAGTCAGAACTCAATAGTGTTTCTTACGTGTGGCCCTAATCCTCTTCTGCATTCATCTGTCAAGTTTAAATCTATGAATATCTTTCTAAATGTCATTAGTTCTAAATTTCATTGGTTCAATGACCCCTAAGAAGTTCATGATGGGAAAAAACCCTTCATGTTACTTTCTCTCCCTAACCCTTATACTCTTCCGTAGTATTGTGCCCTGCACTTTGTTCTATCAGGCAAAAAGAAGAGTGAATATTTGACCTGCATTCATCATGTGAAACAAACGTGTTTAGAAACAATAATCCTATTTGGTGGCTGTGTAGCAGACGATCTAATCTATTTATGTATTTAAACTTTTCAAGCTTTAGTTTGCCCTGCACTTTGTTCTAACAGTCAATAGGCAAAATGAGTCCAAGCAAGAGAAGAACAACATTCAGTTTGACGATCCAGGCTGAATTACAGAAGCTGCCTTCGCAACAGTTTGTTACTTTGATTGGTCCGATCTCAGCTGTGTTGGGAGTTTCACAGAAGTTCCTCGAGACACAGCCACCAAATTTGAGTTCTTCACCTTCTCCCGCTGTGGAAGACACAATAATGTTTAACTGGACAGCAGTCTTCAGGGACTTAAGGGATGTCAGAAACAGGAATTAACAACAAATAGTTGTAGTGATCGATATGCAGCCTGAGGACTCACCTCTTCCACTGATGCAGCGGTCCTGGATTCCCGTACATTGCACTTTCTTGTCACAGACGGCGGGACTGGAAGGGTCTTCACAGGCGAAACACTGAAGGCCGTTTTCTCTTTGAACAGGGTCTGAAACACAACAGGAGACAATGTCTGAAACAGTAGGATTCAAAGTCACGGCAAAACATTTTCCAGGTCTGATTGGAGTCTGATAAATGAATCTCAATTCCTTTCTCACACATTAACACAAATGCTTCTTGCTTTACTTACAGGGCAGATCTTGATTGTTGCACAGATGTGTGTTGCAGCAGGAGACAGTTTGGGTGAAATGACCCGTGCCTACGTTGAATGAAAATGTAAAACGCTCGGTATCGCAGCCCAAAGAACAACCCCTGCCCTTATGGTTTCCATTGCTGTCTGAAAATCAAGGCACAGTGAGTAAATGTTAATGAATAAATAAACACAAAGCAAAAATTGTTATTCAGAAATGTCAGTAAAAAACTAAGTAAGGACACCACATATGATTTGAACACTTACCAAGTGTGGCAGATGCGTAACATGTGTCTTCATTGGGCCCACAGTCAACTACTCCGTTGTTTTGGTTGTAACACTGAAGAGCTCCATCTGCACCAAGACAAAAACCTTCAGTTAAGGGATAGTTCATTCTTGAAGTAGGGTTGAATGGAGTACTTAGACACAGTTAGTCTGTTACCTTATGGAGATGGTGATCAGCACAGTCATTATAAAGAGTTTAGGGGGGAGGTTACTGTGGCAGAAGTCAGCATTGTACTGTTGCAGAGGGGGCCAGAATAAAAACGTATGTATAAATGCTAACCTAAAACCTAAATTTCTGTTCAATTGCTATTCAATTTGGTGAAAATACTTTTTCCTACAATGCTGACTTCTGCTACAGCAACAGCTCTTAAATTTCCACAAGTTAACACATTTACTATGCCGAAGCATCCCATACAACCACTTCAAAACATCCTGAATATCCCTTTAAACTGTTAATACTTAGGCTTCATTGGAGTAAAGATAGGCTACTTACCACTACTCCACCAGCGTGTGAAAATTCAAATTTTCGAGGAAAATGTCTGTATTATATTTTTGAGGCTAAAACTAGATATCTTAATTTTTAAGGAAAACTGCCTTTATTTGAGGCAGCTAATCATAAGTTGTTGAGACAACTTATCATTCATATGTTATGAAAATGTTTCTTTCATATGTATAACAATTTCTACATAATAAGAATTTTAAACAATAACAGTTCATCCTAGGATTTAGGACATTCTAAATCTTTTTCTAGCATAGTAAATAGCAGGATAGTATGGGGATTGGAACACAGGGGTAGTCTGGTAATGGCAGGGACTCACCTGTTGGTGTGGTTTCAGTAGAGAGGGAAGGTGGAGGTGGGGTTGTTGTGGTTGTTGTAGGGATAGTAACTGCTGGTCCTACGCCGGCACATGTCACACTGAGATCACTGTCAGTCCCAGTAGAAGTGAAGGTCACAAAGCCTGGCTGGTCGCTGCTGATCTGGCTGTTGATCCAGGTTTGATATCGGGACACTCGGGCGTAGACTCCTGGTATTCCGGGCCAGGCACAACCTACTCCAAAACTCACTATGCCCTCCTGTATCCAGCGATCGCCCTGTTTGCTCACCATCGGACCGCCTGAATCTCCCTTTAAGGAGAAAAACATTTTATATATTTAATCAAACAGAAAAATTGTAAAACTAAAAATGATTGTTTTAATGTAAGTTATCAACTGGCAATGTTTTTATGATGATATCTATCAAGTCAAAATGTTCACCTGACAAGGGCCTTTTCCTCCTGCACTTAGGCCGGCACAGATCATGTTTTCTGTGATCCTATACCCAATACATTGACACTGTCTGTTCCCCACGACTGGCACCTCAACCTCTATTAGGTTTTCTGGGGCTGGAAGGGGCACTTAAGAGACACACATTCAGGTTATTAATCATCACATTTTGGCAGCATTTTTTTCATTAGTTTCAGTCAAATTTTGGTCATTTTTATCCTTCATAGTTTTATACCAAGACAAACAAGTCCCAAATCAAGTCAGATGTCAAGTCTCAAGTCCTACCAACTTGTTATTTTTTGTTCAGCCCGGGTCTGCTGCGGGCCTTGGCCTGGTGGGCAACGCCCTTACCTACTGCGCCACGGGCGCCACCGATCACATTAAGTTTTGACATGATTTTTACAGTGCACACAATTTATTTATACACAGAAAAACTCTTCAGCCCTGGTTTTCAAAACATAACAAAAAAATCATATTTCCATCTAAATTTTGCATTTAAAGATTTGATATAGAGGAGTAATCCAGTTGTTTTGTGCCCTACCTCCAGACCCGATGCGTCCCCATCCCGTGAGCCAGGAGTCCACCCCGCTGTGGAAGGAGCTGCCGGAGGCCGCCAGGCAGACGGGCAGGATGAAGTCAGTGAAGCTCACAGGAGAGGACAGCTTCAGCAGGGCAATGTCGTTATCAGAAGTAGAGAAGTCGTAGTTTGGATGTCTGATGACTTGTGTTACCGTCCGAGAAACCTCGTTGGGATTTGAACCTTGTTGACTCTGACGACCCAGATACACTGTCTGACCTGCGTTACCGCTGAGGAGAAGAGAAACAAAACAGTCCAGACGTGAGCTGCAGTCAGGATCTAGTCTAGTTTTAAGAACATGTCTAGATTGATTTTGTTTGGAGCTTGATAGATGTCGTCTGGACAATTTTTTATTGCCACTTAAGAGCAGTATTTCCCAACGTTTTTGTCTGGTAACCCCCAGTCAGTGGTGCAAACAGTGGGTATGCAGTATATGCGGCGCATAGGGGCGCCGCACTAGAGGGGCGCCGATGCGATGGGGAAAAAATAATTTCAAGTCGGCATTTTCGTTATTTAACAACGTTTGTTTAAATGATATGATCAATAACACAGGCACGTCACGTCACTGATTAGGCGCCCCGCTCCCTTAGCACCCCCCTTCTCCTCCCCACACTCTCGCGCTCCAGTGCGCGCTCCCTCGAGCACGCGCTGGAGCGCGAGAGTGCTTTTGTTTGAATCTTGTTGTCATCTGACAGTTAGGAGTGGAAGTCGGACGATGAACTACGCTACACCACAGGAGGCCCTGCTGGAGCTCCGCAAGAAACATCCTTCTCTTTCATAAGAGTAGGCTACACGTAAGATGAAGTAATTACTCAAAGACAATTAGTGGGGTAAAGTAAAAAGCCTATAAGTCAACTCTGGACCTTTATTTTCTTTCTCGTGTAAAGTGGGGAATTATTTAATGAAATGTCTAATTTATTGTAAAGTAGACTAATTGCTTTGTTTGTTTTTCAGGTCTAGAGTAATTTACTTTATTTGTCATTGCTGTGTTTACTGGGGGGGGGGGGGGGGGGGAATGGAAGTGTGTGCTAGGAATGAATGTGAACGTGTTTAGGAGTGGATGACGTGGCGGATGCGTGAGGACGCTGAGGTAACGTGTGGGGGGAAAAAAGGCTATGGGCATTTGTAAATCTTAGTTTGAGGAGGTTTGAATGATGTATAAGGGGAGTAGTGTTTCTTTTTTCTACCCTTATCCTTTAACCCTATGTGCATCCTCTTGTAGGCCTATCTTTGAGGAATATTGAAGGAATTATAGTATTTATTTTATTTTATTTAAATTTAAATTTTTTGCTCTCCTTTTCCTTTCCTCTCTGTAACTAAATTGCATCCTCCTTTCAGGCCTGCTGCTGCATCTCCTCCACTCTTCTTTTCTTCTTTCTTCTTCCTCTTCCCTTCTCTCCTTGATACCAATATTTATTTTGATTATTTATCAAATTATGATGATTTGACCGAGGAGGTACAATATTGCTTTGTTAAAGTGAAAACATTGTTATTCTTTATGACCATTGCTATACACCAGGGGAGGGAGCAAATGAATTAGCTCAGGAAAGCATGTTTAGAGATGAGAAGTTTTCAGGGGTAGGTGTATTTTTTCTTTTCTTTTCATGTATATCAGTCTTTTATTGTCTGTGTCAAATGTGTCTGTGCTCTGTGATCTCCACGGTGGTTTCCCCTCGCTTTGAAGCAGCTATGTGTCCCACAAGTAAGATTACAAGTAGAAATGGTACTAAATAAATCGTTAGAAACCATACCCAACAAATTTACCATTTGTACCTGGAACATTAACGGGTTAAAAGAAGGTGCAAAAAAACATAAAGTTCTAGGTCAGTTAAAAAAAATGTCCTCTGACATAGTCTTTCTTCAAGAGCTCCATTTCAAACCTGGGGAAATACAATTTCTTAAGAGACAGTGGGTGGGGGAGGCGTTTGAGTCTACCTTCACTTCCAGTAGCAGAGGCGTTGGCATACTTATAAGTAAGAATATTCCCTTTAACCTAATATCAGAATACGCAGACTCAGAAGGTAGATTCTTAGTTATTAAATGTGATATTTTTGGAAGTAGATATACACTAATCAATATTTATGTCCCACCATCATCTGATGGGTTATTCCTAAATAAAATTCAGAAAGTTCTTGATATGACTCCAACAGGAATAATTATATTAGGTGGTGACTTTAACAACATCTTTAGCACACATGACAGCTCATGTAAAAGTAGAAAAGCAAAACCACCAACAAAACTTTTAGAATTTCTTTCTACAAATGAATTACGTGATATGTGGAGGGTAATGCACCCCAAAGGTAGGGATTACACACATTACTCGCATGCTCATAAATCGTATAGTCGAATAGACTACATTTTCATATCGGATATAGGGCTCAGCAATGTTATATTTACAAAGATCCATGACATAGTTATCTCAGACCATGCAGCAGTTACGTGTGTAATGACACCACCAACAAATACGTTTTCTCATAAAATCTGGAGAATGAATCGAAAATATTTGACTGATAATCAATTTCTTAATTACATAAAAAAGCATATTGACATATTTAAAAGCACGAATATAGATAACGCATCTTCTACTGATAGTCCTCCAATAGATATTATATGGGATACATTTAAGGCGTATATAAGAGGGATAATGATATCATTTTCAGCTAGAAAGAAGAAAGAACTAGATAAAGAGATTGACAGAGTAGAAAAAGCAATGCATTCTCTTCGTAATATCCATAAACAAACACATGCGAAAGAAGACTTAGAAAAACTGCAAAAATTAAAATTAGAATATGATAATCTTCTACTTAAAAAGGTTCAAGACATTAAGCATAACTCAAATAAAATATCGTATATAACGGCTAATAAAACGGGTAAACAACTGAGCGCCTTAGTTAAAAGAGTAGTTAAAAGGCACAACGTAGCATTAAAGGACACTTCCAACAAGCTAATTATAGACAATGAAATAATTAATAAGAAATTTGCAACATTCTATGGAAATTTATATAAATCTGATATAACTGAGAAATCTGACCCAATGCCCTTTCTAAAGTCAGTTAAACTTAAATGTCTCTCTGATGAACAAAAAGAAGACCTAAAAAAGGAAATAACAATATCAGAAGTCAAAAGTGCAATTGATGGTTTTCTCCCAAAAAAGGCATCAGGAAATGATGGTTTCCCAATTGAATTCTATTCTATATTCTGGACACAGATTAACCCACTATTATTGAAAGTTATTAATAATGCATGGAAGCACCAGGCTCTTCCACAAACAATGTATCAAACAATTATTAACGTGATACCAAAACCAGGACGGGAGTGCAACAAACCATCTGATTTTCGACCTATAAGTTTAATAAATAGTGACAATAAGATTATTACCAAAGTCCTAAATAATCGTATAGCCAAATTATTACCTGATATAATCCACCATAATCAAACTGGCTTTATACAAAATAGGAGTCTCAAAACTAATATTAGAACTTGTATATCATTAATTCAATATGCTAAAAGGCAAAAGATTGATCTGACATTGATGGCTGTGGATGCAGAGAAAGCCTTTGACCGGGTAGAATGGGTATATCTTTTTAAAGTATTAGAATTATTTGGATTTCCTGATGAAATAATTACCATGATAAAGACGATTTATAAATTACCAACATCACAGGTTTATGTTAATGGGACTTTATCTGAAATATTTAGGTTAGAAAGAGGCACTAGACAAGGATGCCCGTTATCCCCCTCCTTATTTGCGTTGGCCATTGAACCCTTGGCTCAGAAAATTAGACAAACAGAAGAAGTGAGTGGTATTAGGGTAGATAAACAAAAATATAAACTGAGTCTATTTGCTGATGATTTATTGTTATATTTAACTAATATTAAAACATCTCTTCCAAAGGTAATGAAGATCATAGACGAATTTTCTAAAATATCTGGTTATAAAATGAATATTGAAAAAACTGAACTGATGCAAATTAATAAAGGAACGTGCATCCCAGAAGATTTAAAGAACCTTCAGTGGAAAAAAAAGTTAAAGTACTTAGGTTGCATCATAAGCCCTGAAAAAACACAATTATACAAAGATAACTTTATCTCTCTAATAAATGAATTAAAAATTAGTATTAAGAAATGGTCAGACCTGCCCATAAATATAATTGGAAGGATAAATCTTTTTAAAATGATGTGGTTACCAAAATTTCTCTTTATCTTCCAAACAATACCTTTAATTCCTCCAAAAAAATTCTTCACACAACTAAACTCTCTACTCACCTCGTTTGTCTGGTCCAATAAAGCACATCGACTGAGTAGAACTCTTCTTCAAAATGTAAGAACAGAAGGTGGTCTTAAACTTCCAAATTTAGAACTGTACTTCTATGCATCACAGATGTTTTACATAGATCGGATAATCAATAATACATCTGAAGAACCCTGGATTGATATAGAAAGTAACCATTTAAAACCCCAAACCCTGTTCACAGCTTTGTTTACAAAACACAATATAAAAGTATCAAACTTTGTTACAAATAGCACTTTAAAATCATGGAACAAAATTGAAAAAATACTTGGAGCGCAGATTAGTATCCCTAGGAACACAGAACTTTGGAATAATCCATCAATTAAAATCCAGAATGAAGAGCTCAATTGGAGCACTTGGAGTACAAGGGGAATTAATCAATTGTCAGATCTAATTTCGCACAATAGGGTTCAACCATTCACAGAGCTTCAGAATAAATTCAAACTGTCAAACCAAGAATCGTTTAGATATTTACAGTTAAAAAATTGGATAATGGAAAACTTTAATTTACAATATGATTTGGTTCAAGGACCATTTGAGGAGGTTATGTTTAAAAAAGGAAAGAAGAAACAGTTAATTGGTAGCATATATAATATTCTTTTGAAGGAAGAATCTAAACACTACTCAATGCATAAGCTCTATGAACAATGGAATAAAGATCTCCAATTCAAAGAAGCCAATATAAAATGGAAGAAATGCTTGTATCTTACAAATAAAATTACCACTAATGAAAATCTCAGGTTAATACAATATAAACTAATGACAAGAATATATTATACTAGAGATAAATTACATAAGTTTTATGCTGACTCCTCTGACCAGTGTGTGAAGTGTGGCTCTCAAGACTCCCTCATACACGCCTTTTGGCATTGTATGAAAGTGAACAAAGGATGGAATGAAATCCAAGAATGGATATCAACCATTTGTAAAACAAAAATGCAGTTCTCAGCTCAGCTGTGCATTTTTCAGAACCCTGAGGGTGTAAGGTACCCTACGGGATGGCAAATTATGTTTTCTTCCCTTGTTTACAAGAAACTAATTTTAAAATACTGGAAAGATGCAGAGGCTCCTACATTAAAGAACTGGAAAGAACTTATGAAATATTATCTGACCATAGAAAAGACATTATCCGAAGACAACAACAAAACAAATCAATTTAATGAAGTATGGAAACACATCTATGAGGCACTATGAGAAATAAAGCTTGTAGCATTGCTGAGAAGGGAGGGGGGAACTACGGTGGAGATCACAGGACATGGATTTTTCTTTTTGTGTGTCTTTAAATGTTACGTGTGTGTGTGTGTGTGTGTGTGTGTGTGTGTGTGTGTGTGTGTGTGTGTGTGTGTGTGTGTGTGTGTGTGTGTGTGTGTGTGTGTGTGTGTGTGTGTGTGTGTGTGTGTGTGTGTGTGTGTGTGTGTGTGTGTGATCATGCAATAATGAACAACATACACATTTGTCCTTTTTTAATTTTTTTTCTGTCTTTTCTTAGTTTGTATGTATTGTCTGGTGTTGTTGTTTGTTTGTTTGATTATTGTTACAAAAAAAAAGCAAAATAAAAAGAATTATACAAAAAAAAAGGAGTGGAAGTCGGTCAGTCGGAGTCCATGGAGAGGCAGAAGAAAAAGCTCTCGGGGGCTCAAAACAAAAAAAGGAAGCTTGAGAAGGAGAAATCTTGCATGGGCATGAAAAAAAGCCTTACAAACTGGTTGAAAGGCAGTGGGTAAGTTGAGTGAGTGTATCACGAGGAGGCTTGCAAATATTCAGGTTAGCTAAAAGCTGATAGTACAACGACAGGTTACTGGTGTTGTCTTGCACCTGTGTAGCTTACTGATCAGTTACAATATAACAGATCATGACAAAAAAATAAAGGAACTTGTTTGTGCTTATTATGTTTTGCTTCAATCTCTATGCCAGTCTTTGTTTTATGTAAATAGACCCAGTAAAAACTGAGTTATGATATATGTCCAGCTTAAAAATAAAAGCATGCATATTTTTGTTACCCACAGTAAAAATAATATAATTTTTAAACTCGGTTTTTACATTTTCTTATGTAGTTTTTGGTCCATCATGTTCATATAGTATGTATCCAATAATAAGGATACAATTTTAAATGAAATGTCATGTTTTTTTATGTGGTTTGACTGCTGTAAACCTCCTTAACACACAGTTCATGTCATTCAGGTGTGAAGATGGAGATAAAGAAAAGAGACGGAGGGAGAAAGAATCAGGAAAGACAGGGGAAGGCGACAGGTTGGTCTAATATTAGGTGGAAGTGTAGGAACAGCCACTTCATACCAAGTGATTCATTTCTAAATATTATTTATATTGGAAAAATTGCATTAGAAAGATATGTAATTTATTCAAAGCTAATAAATAATGTGTGTTTGACAATATGACTTAGTGGAGGAGAACACAGGCAAGGGGTGAAGGAGACAGACATGAGGTCGGTGATGGAATCTGCTATAGAGGAGACCAGTGCGAGCATCAGGTAGGAATAATTAAAGTAGTGAGGCCACAAACACCTAGATGCCCATTATGGTTTTAATTTCTACTGACCAACCTATTCACTGTTTTTGGGAAAATTAGTGCAGGCAGATATGGCGAGGCAATTGCAACAGAGGAGAATGTTGAAGAGAGAGGTGAAGATGAGGGAGAGGAAGAGAGAGGTGAAGATGAGGGAGAGGAAGAGAGAGGCGAAGAAGAAGATGAAGAAGAACAGGAACAGAGAGCTGCAGAGGAGAGGGCAAGATCAGAAGATCCATCTAAATGGCCTGCACCACAGGAAATGGGGGACTCATTTAGACAGCACATAGTTGAGAGTGGCCCACAGAAATGTCCTGATGGGCCATATCCGAGAACAGAAAAGAGTAACAGGTGTTTTGCTAAATCCTACTGTTTTCGTGTAATGTCCAATGGCGAACAAGTTGAGCGGGACTGGTTAATGTACTCTAAAAGCTCTAATAGAGTCTATTGTTTCGCATGTAAGCTCTTTGGTGAAACTAGAACTGCTGACACGCGCCTTGTGGTGGGGTATAATAACTGGCAGTGTCTATCAAAAACACTGAAGCACCACGAAACAAGTGGTTACCACATAAATGCGTATCTAATGTGGAAAGAATTGGCATCCCGCTTACGCCTAGGCAAAACCAGCGAATTACAGAGAGCCATGGCTGCGGAAAAGGCACATTGGAGAAGTGTTTTGACAAGAGTAATTGACTGCATACTGCTCCTTGCCGAAAGAAACCTGCCACTGAGGGGTAAAAATGCACAGTTAGGAAATCCAAAAAATGGAAATTTTCTGGGGATCCTTGACACTGGCAGAGCATCTACGAAAGGCTGCCTCTAAAAAAACTACGGCATATCTGTCCTGGTGCACGCAGAATGAATTTTTAGATTCTATATCAGAGTGTGTACTTGGTAAAAGTTGTGCCCAAATCAAAGCTGCAAAGTACTTTGCAGTAGAATTGGACTGCACACCTGACATTTCAAAACAAGAGCAGGCCTCTGTTATCATACGGTGTATTCAGACAGATGAGAAGAAAAAGGTCAGTATTACGGAGTCTTTTGTGGGGTTCACTGCGGTGAAGGACTCAACTGGGAAAGGCCTCACAGACACACTGACAGGGGTTCTTGATAGTCTGGGTTTGGATTTGGCTAATTGTAGGGGGCAAAGTTATGATAACGGCGCAAATATGAGGGGAATTCACAAGGGAGTCCAAGCTTTAATTCAACAGAGGTGTCCAGAAGCTCTGTTCATCCCCTGCTGTAGCCACAGCCTAAACCTTTTGTTGTGCGATGCAGCCTCATCCAACAGAGAGTGTCTAACCTTCTTTGGCACTGTTCAAAGATTGTACACCATCTTTTCGTCTTCTGTGAAGAGGTGGGATATTCTCACAGAATTTGTTGACATCACACTAAAGCCTCTGAGTGACACCCGGTGGGAAGCAAAGCTAGACTCTGTCAAAGCTGTACGTTTCCAGTTGGGGGGATTTTAGATGCGCTGGAAAAGCTGGAAGAAGTGGCAGCAGACAGCAAAATAGCCTCAGAGGCAAAGTCACTATCTGAAGAGATTGTAAGTATGGAGTTCCTTGTGTGCCTCTTGGTTTGGTATAACTTGTTGTCAGAGATCAACTTTGCAAGCAAAGCACTACAAGCAGCAGATGTCTCAATGGACACAGCCATTAGATTGATCGATTCTCTGAAAGAGTTTATGCTCAAGTACAGAGAGGAGGGCTTTCAGAAGTCACTTGACATTGCACGCAGGCTAGCCATTGAAATGGATGTTTCTCCAGAATTCAAAGAGAGACGTTTCAGGAAGCAAAAGAGGTTCCAAGATGACAATTCCGGCACCGGTCATCAAGAACAGGAACCCGAGAGGCAGTTTAGGTGCATGGTTTTCAATGTCATTGTCGACACAGTCCTGCAAGAGTTGTCTGACAGGTTTTCCAATTTTCAGCTTGTGTCTAAGAAATTTGAATTCATCACTAAAATGGAGCACATGACACAAGCTGAGCTCGAGGAATCAGTTACCAGATATGCCCTGACTGCCTGTGATGTTTCCAGAGATACCATTCAAGAAATATACCCAGCGAGCCGTCTACTGAAGGGTTACAAGGCTCTTGAGAAGTTACAGTTCCTCATACAGGAGAATCTTGATTTGGTGTTCCCAAATTTGGCTGTAGCCCTTAGAGTTTTTCTGACCATGCCTTTGACGGTTCCATCTGCAGAGAGATCCTTCAGTAAGCTGAAGCTCATAAAAACCTACCTTCGTTCGAGTATGAGCAATGAATCTGATCGCTTGTTCCAGTTAGCAGTGATCTCAATCGAAAACAGTGTGGCACGGTCTATTTCATTCGATGCCATTCTTGAAAAATGGCCGAGTGCAAAGGCACGACATGTAACAATTTAGTTTAGTTTTATTCGTCACATACACAATTGCACAGGGCAATGTGTAGTGAAATTCTTATGTACCAGCCTGGCTGTAATTCAACTATATAAAGAGCACAATTATAATAATGATTGGGTGGTGGGATAAGTGACCTTGTCAGTCTGGTTGAACAGTCTGATGGCCTGTGGAAAGAAGCTGTGTGTCTGCATACCCCCCAGCAAGTAGGTAGTTGCGCCCCTGCCCCCAGGTGCATGGCATGTTGTTTCTCTCACCTTGAGAAGCAGTGAGCAGCACTCAGCACCCATTCCCTGTTGATGAGGGATCCTCCACAGAAGTGACTCCCTCCGCTGTGCAGACTGACCTGCCATGGCCAGGCTCCTACAGGGGCCACCTCTCCTCCAACTATCCTGGTGTTTCGCACAGCCCGACCACACACTGGAGAGAGACAGTTTCTGTTTGTACTGTGAACTTGGGATGTTCATAGGATACTACTACATAAACTATACTTATAAGATTATAATATTAAACCGTTTGAGGGGGATTATGATCAGGAGAGTGTGTTAATTTCCTAATTAGTCTAGATGTTTAATTGTTTAGATTTTTAGATTATTTTTTGGCATTTCCAATGCTTCATTGATAGTAAAAAGAGACAGGGATGAACTGGGGCAGAGAGGGGAATGACATGCAGAGAACGACCCGGGCTGGATTCTAACCAGGTTCTGCCCCCTGGTATATCTCCTTATGATCTGCTACCTGTCCGTACAGTGTGTGCGCTGAAAAAAATCTAGTGTTAATACACAACCTAGGCTCTGTAAACTGTGCAAACTTTGAATGCATCAACAGTACAGACAGGTAGCGGATCGTGAGAAGAAATTCATGGATTTTGACAACAAGCGTTCTCCAGAATTGCTGACTCCACCTTTAAATCTGGGATTCATGGTTTACCATCAAACACTTTTAAAATTAAAAAGTTAGGAAAATGTTCTTGTGTTTTTAAGGAAAACTGCCAACATTTGAACAAAAAATAATTTAGTTAAATAGCATACTGTATGAATGATAAGTCTTCTCAACAATCTGGTCAAGACAGTTGCTTTGTAATTTTGAGCTTTTCAAACTTTTTAGTTTTCTAAATTGAATAATGAAACTATAAACAAAACTAATATTACTAATATGTATTGTAGGTTGCCTACTGACAACTGGCCGGGGACTACAGCTGGAATTTAGCCAAATAGGCTAAAGCTGCTCCTTCTCAAAGGGGACTTTCCACAAAACTATAAACAAATAAACTAAACTAAACTAAACTAAAACTAAAATGTCCAAATGAAATTAATTTTAAAATATGCACAGAAACTTTGACTTACCGGCTAGCTGTGATTGAGACTCTGAAAGATATAAAAGAAAACAATATATTTATACTTTATATTTTATTGAAGAATATGAGGGCCATGAGAGAGAAAAACATTGGTGGAGGAAGTGTGTTTCCCTTTGTGCACAAATGTTGAAATGTTGAGATAAGAAGTTGAAATACAATTTCATGATTAAAGTTAAAATGTCCAGAACAAACTCGTTAAAGTTGGAAAGATATTGACAGATTGTACTTCAGGGATCAATAACTCATGAGCACAACCTTATCGTTGCATCTCTGCAATCGTCATAAGGCAGACAATGTGCTCTAAAGATGCATAATGTGTTTTAAAAATGTTTTGTTAAATAATCTTTCCAACTTCACCGCAGTCTGGAACTAACTGTTGAGTTTGTTCACAACATTGTATTTCAATAGAATTCTCTACATTTCGAGTGTATGAGGAAAATAAAAAACTTCCCCCTTGAATTTTCTTCCTCACACCTGGCTGGCCCTCTTAACCTCTAGCACTGTTTAATTCACATAGAGCAGTGGGGAGTAACAGAGGGTCCTTACCTTGAATGAGATGAGAAGAATAAGCACCGATATCACCTGGTAGAAAGCCATGACTGTAAGACCATTTCATCCACTCTGCTCAGGCATAAATAACCTTTTTCTGCCCTCCCTCCCACTCTCTGCATTACCTCAACACCTCACAGACTTCTAATGTGCCCTGAACAGGATTTGGTTTGACTTATAGAGTGAGTGGAGTTACCTGTGCTGGAGAGCATCCAGATGAGAGTGAGAGGCAGAATCAGCTTCATCATGATGAGTCAATGAATGCAGAGTACAGCTTTTACCGTGGGACAGAGCCTTATGTAGAGACCTGGGTTTACAAAGAGCAAGATACTGTGAACCAAAAACAAACTGTACAGATTTGGATGACTTCATTTAATTTCACTTGCAAAAATGTTATGCAAATATATACAAATCATGACCAAAATCAAAATGTTGCCTGTGGTGAAGTGCATTGGCTCACCTTCTACATAAAACAACACATTGTTACGTGAGCGCAAAATACAATTTATAGAAAAAAACTCACTCCATAGTGTAGTCAGCGTATTAAGCTTTGTACACTTAGAGACAAACACACACACACACACACACAAACACCTGGAGACACACTGCACGGTATGTTCCCTTTAAATTATGTTGAAAAAAAAGTCCATCGAAACATTCAGAATTTACCATGACATAGTTTTAATCGTAACTACAGACTTTATCACCATTTACCCGTTTAATCTAATTTAATCTCAGTGTTGTGGGTATGCCACACCCTTACTGTTTAACAAACCTAGAAGAAGAAAAATCATAACTAATCAACCTTATATTGTCAGCTTAACTATTCTGTTCTCTACTGACATTAAAGGAATACTTCACCCATATGGAACCGGCGTTATACCATTATAAAATGGCTATTATAATATAATGAATGAGGTTTTTCTTCCCTCAGTCTTCCCTTGGCCCAGCTGTCCTGTTAATCCTAACTGTTAATCCTAACCCTACATTTTCCCATGCGTGTTGTGACACATGGGAAAATGTAGGGTGAGACCATAAAACACTCTTTCTGCCTTTCTTTCAGGCTAGGATGAACCGATTTCTAACATTTTCGCACATTTATACTACATAGGATCTCAGAGTTCAATACACCTTCATATTTCCACCAGTGAAGTAGGTCTTAAGTAACTATTTATGTTTTCATCAACAGTCAGTGGAATATTTTCCCAAGAACGAAAACACATACCTGAGATGTCTAGCTGTTGGACGCTTCCAGTTGTGCCGTAGAAGGAGAACGAGAGAGGGATATAAACTTTAATATGAACTTTAATTTTGGTCCCACCCTGTCACGTGGTTTGTGTAGCATTTTAAAGTTCCAACCAATCCATCAGTAGTAAAACACTCTCGTGCAAAAAGTGTATTTGACTTGCATTCATTATGTGACACCAACTTCACGAGAAACCATGCAAATATATAAGTGAATTATCAGATCAGTTATCAGATTGTTCTTTTAGCTCAGCCCTTCTGGCTATATCATGCCCTGTTCTTTGTTCTAAACGGCAATAGGCTAATTAGTCCAAGCAAAAGAGGAACAACATTCAGTTTGACGGTCCAGGCTGAATTACAGAAGCTGCTTTCAGTTCACAACAGGTTGCTACATTGGTACATTTCGGTCTCAGCCAAGTTACCAGCTTCACACACGTAAACATGAAACACTCCAGGCTGAATCATTTTTTTTTGTGTGTGTTGAATTCTACTCTGTATGTTTGTCACAAAATTCTCTGCTCTGGTTCAATTCTTATATTAACAACATCCGCTACCTGTCTTATATACAAATCAATGGAAACACTTTACAATAAGGTACACAAAAAAAGAGTAGTTACTGTTAGAACAGAGTAACTTTTGGGTTTTTGGGTTCTTTCCTCCCAGTGTAGGCCTATCCATGCCACCAACGCTCTCTCTCTGTCAGTGTGTGTGTGTGTGTGTGTGTGTGTGTGTGTGTGCGTAAACTCCGTCCTCCTCCTCCTTCTGAGTGGCCGTGGTTCTGCCAAAGAGAGAAATACTTTTTTTTTCAACAGTACTCTTTTTTGTGTACCTTATTGTAAAGTGTTAGCGATTCAATTATTAATCTTACATTAATTATTTGAGTAGGAGGCAGACAAACCAGGAACCATCTTAACTCAACATGATTAAGGAAAGTTTTATTATGGTGGTGAAAACATGTTACAGTATCAAAGACAGAACACTCAGTATTCAGTTTTCATACTAAATATTTGATTTAAAGTATGTATGGCATATTACATTTGATTTAACTAATACAGGATAAGCATGCACACAGGCATAGTGTATAATGTGGACCATATAAAGAGCTAGATATTGTTCTCAGGACACCAAAGCAGAGCTAAAAGAAAAGTGAATAGCTTTAGTTTGCCCTGCACTTTGTTCTAACAGGCAAGAGGCAAAATGAGTCCAAGCAAGAGAAGAACAACATTCAGTTTGACGGTCCAGGCTGAATTACAGAGGTTGCCTTCACAACATTTCATTCCAGTGGAGGACCCCCCCACATTGGGAACTAAGGACTCCACCACCTTACTAGCTTCACACAAGGTCCTCGGGGCACAGCCAGCCGGTGTTGGGATTTGGCCACCTTCTGTGGAAGACATAATAATGTTAAACTGGACATAAGTCTCAAAGGGAAAATTTGCCGATTTTCAACCTTAACTCATCAACCATGATATCCTTTGGGTCGCATTATATCCCCGTGTATTTTTTCAGCATTGTCCAAATTCCTCTCACCAGTGACGTTTCTGTGTCAGAACTGTCACAGACGGACGGTTTGTTTTGGTGCTCAAGGCTGTAGTCCGCACGATCTCTTCCTCTCGCCAAAGACGTCACAGAAACGCCACTGGTGAAGGGAATTTTGAAGCTCGGTCCCGCGAAACGGACAATGTTGAAAAAATACACAGGGATATAATGTGACCCAAAGGATATTATGGTTGATGAGGTAAGGTTGAAAATCGGCGAATTTTCCCTTTAACGGAATTCAGAAACTGGAAATTACAATATGCAGCATGAGGACTCACTTCCTCCACTGATGCAGCGGTCCTGGATTCCCACACATTGCACTGTCTTCTTACAGACGGTATCGTGAACGTCTTTACATCCGTAACACTGAAGAGCTTCACCTGCACCAAGAAAAAACTTGTACCCGTCAAATATTGATGGCAAGCTGAACAATTACATATTTTGACTACGAACCCACAGATATACAGTTTAATCACAATGAAGCTTTACCTCAACATCTCACAGACTTTTAATGTGCCCTGAATAAGCATTTGGTTTGACTTACAGAGTGAGTAGAGTTACCTGTGCTGGAGAGCATCCAGATGAGAGTGAGAGACATAATCAGCTTCATCATGATGAGTCAATGAATGCAGATTACAGCTTTTACCGTGGGACAGAGCCTTATATAGAGACCTGGGTTTAAAAAGAGGAAGATACTGTAAACACATGCATTTAATTCAAACTGTACAGAGTAGGGCTGCAACAACGAATCGATTAAAATCGATTACTAAAAGCGTTGGCAACAAATTTGGTCATCGATTCGTTGAGTCGCGCGATTAATAAATCACTAGTAGGCGCGGCACTGTATACATCCAGCCGCCGACAGGTTCATGCACGCCCACAGCGAGCCTTCCGCACGTGAAGCGGTGCGGGAAAGCTATAGTGTGAGCGGCCACAGCTTGCATTTTGGTCATATCTAACACTGGACTGCAGGCCTATATAAAAGTGTTGTACCTTTGATGTCTTCGGGTTAAAAAAACTCCTTCAACTCAGTATCCGTCTAGTCCAAAAAAACTCTGTCAGCTGCTGCTGCTGCAGACGGTGTGCAGACGGGCTCGGAGAGTCGGCATCGGCGCATCAACAGTCAAAGCAGCGGCAGTAATCACACAACCGAACGGTGTAGAAAGTCCCGTCAGTTAAAAATAGTAATCCAGTTTTTAAATCCATGTTAAAATCGGAAGGATATATTATAGAGCTAGTTAGCTTAAAAAAAGTAGCAAACATGTCTAATGTGATGTGTCTCAGTAATATGATTAATGTGTTCAAATGCAACACAAAAAAAAGAAATTTGAGATTTTGTCATATCTTGAGCTATGATCATATCAGCAATTAAATCAATAAAGTTCTATTTCAACAAAATAATAGAAAAGTAGGCCTATCAATAGTGATTATATCAATAAAGACTTGGATCGTTAAGGAGTCTCAAATGGTATCAATATCAATAAAAATTAATGATCTCCTGTCATCTGAGAGAAATTAAGATGATTAAATTAAACAGTTAGTATTTATCGGTTGAAAATCGTATCGGTTGACTGGTTTACCATGGACATCCCTTATATACTGTATAAATGTATATCATACATTGTATGTTTTTTTTGTTGTGTTATCCCAGTTAAGTTTATTATTAATTTTGTATCATTTAATATTACTTTTAATAGTTCCGGGACGTTGGAGCAATAACCTGGTGTTTTGACACTTCAGTCTGCACTGTGGATTTGAAGTAATGTTCAGTTTTTGAATAAAGATGCGGCAATTACAAATGTTTCTTTTTTTTTATCCGATTCATCGATTAATCGAAAAAATAATCGACCGATTAATCGATTATTAAAATAATCGTTAGTTGCAGCCCTAGTACAGAGTAGAATGACTCACATATTTCACTTGCATCAATCAATACAATTAAATACAGATCATGATGACAAAATGATGCCTCCAGTGAATTCCTTTAACTCACTGTAAATATGCATTCATGGCATAAGCAAAGACATTCTTACTCAATTTCAATTTATAGAAAAAACTCATGAATTAATTGTGCAATCAGCTTGTTTAGACACGCACACCTAGAGACACACTCACACACAAACACAACTGGAGACACACTGCAAAGCATGTTCCCTTCTAAATTAGGTCCAAACATACAGTAAAGTTGATATAGATATTCAAAATACACCATAATGACATAGTTTTAACCATAACTACATAGTTTTTCATTGTTTACGCTGCCCTGCTGTCCAGATTTAATCTCAGTGTTGTGGAAATGCCACACCCTTAATGTTTGACGAACCTAGAAGACTACAAAATCACAACAAATTGACCTCACTACGTCAGCTTTACTCTGAACTACAAACATAAATAACTATTTCTGCTTTCAGTCAGTGGAATATTTCCCCATAAACAAAAACACAAACCTGAGATGTCTTTAATTCGCTGTTCAAGACGCTTCCAGTTGTGCCGTAGAGAGAGAGAGAGAGAGAGAGAGAGAGAGAGAGAGAGAGAGAGAGAGAGAGAGAGAGAGAGAGAGAGTGATATATGACACTTCTTGATCTCACATCCACTCTTTCACGTGGTCCATGTAGCGTTTTATAGTTGAAACCAATCAGTCAGTAATGTTGGGAATTTCATCTCCAGGGGCCATTAAAAAACAAATTAGGGGAGAGTGGTGTGGGTGGGGAACTTGTGCCACCACTTGTTTCTAGAAAACCATAGAAGAAATTGGAAATGTGACCACATATTTAAGAAGAGCCATCCATTTGACTCATCCTGTAAATAAGGGAGAGACATGGAATAAGATATAAGCACATTTAAGCTAAAAAAAACCAGTTGTTTGCCTTTCAAAGTAAAATTTCCATGATCAAGGTTTTTTGATTATTGTGTCTGAACAATTATAGACATGTTTGAAAACATTTGACACATGTTTTAGTGCTTTAGTATGCTACACTTTGTGTCTATATAGTTAGCATGATGTCAGCCCTAAACTGCTGCATCATGCTATCCAAAATTCTGGGGTTGGGGTGATTTGTGCCAGAGGGCCTGGGGTGATTTATAAGTAAGTAAGTAAGTAAGTAAGTAAAATGTATTTATAAAAGCACATTTATAACAGTTTGCACTGTCCAAAGTGCTGTACATAGTTCATTCAGTAGGTAAAAAATTAAGGTAAAATAACAATAACAAAAATAAAAGACATAAAGCCCAGACAAAGATAGTAGTGCAGAGGTAAAATGGTTAATGGGGAGGAAAAACCAGGGTGTACAGATGGGTTTTGAGAGGGAATCGCATATGCCAGGTGGCAGTTGGTTCTACAAGGGCGGAGCAGCTAGTGCAAAGTACATTTCTGAGAGTTGTGCCATTGGCATGGCTGTATACGCTGGTCACCAAAAGAAAGTGACTGTCTACAGTAGCTCAGAAGAGACTGACATCTCCATTCCACTTAACAACACCACTGATGAGAGTTCAGATGGCCAGAAAGATGATGATGGTGACTTTGTCATTGTGAGCTTTGCAGGTAAAAAAATTAGATCTCCTAGGCCTTGTTTAAGAAAATTGTCCTTCAATCTTTGTAAAATATTTATTTAATTTACTTTAAATAAACCTTAAATAAGTGATTGTCTAATGGATTTGTCTTGCATTACAGTTTACGAGATATATATCAATGGAACAATTTACCCCATGGTATTCTCTCTTGTGGCACAACATACACCACAAGACAACTTTTTTTCCGAAAACTATATTTCTTAAACTGTTTATTCCAGATCCAAAGTTTTTATTGCCAGGGATGCACAACATCCTGAAATATATGTACATATTTGAGCTGGAAACATAACTGTCAAGGCCTCACTTTAAAATCACTTTGAGTAAAAAGTGGCACAACTTAGGCCACTCTCCTCTACTCTTTTTTTATTTTATTTTTTTTAAAAGGGACTGGCGTAGTTAATCAGTGAAATAATAACTAGGATAATGTTATGGTAAGATCCAGATTATATTCAAATAGGTCTATAATTTTGAATGGTAGCATAGGTATAGCAGCACTACATTAGCAATCAACATTTTTTATACGCATTTATTATATAAGACTGTCCCTTCTACTCATTTCCTATATATTTATTTAATAGCATTTTTTTTTTTACAATTTTACTTAACACAATTTTGCTATTTTTTTTCTGGCTATTGATCTGCTGCACTGAATGGACGAGATTGCGGTTACAAGAGGCCGAAAAAATTCTTACCTCGAAAGGAGCAATTTGAGGTGGTTCTGGACACACACACACACACACACACATAAATAACTGTTTCATCAATAGTGGAGGGGCTCTAGCAGAAGGAAGGAGCCCCATCAGCAGCCCCATTGAAATCTGACATTTTTTATACGTTTTAATCTACAATTCTGAGTTGTTGGGATGAGACAGATCCGTTCACATGATAAGTACCGTACTTTCCGCACTATAAGACGCACTGGACTATAAGCCGCAGGTGTTATAATGTTTAATTACCATATGTAAGAATTCGTGCACAGAGGGGATTGTCGGGAAAGAGATGGCTGCTTGAGGAAGCTCCCATTTATTAACATTTCAACAAACAAGTTGCATATTTGCATAACGTATTCAAGTGTTACCATTTAGTGCAATAGCTATAGGGATGGGAGTGTTTTCACTACTCGTGTGATCGCTTGCATTCCTCGAGGATCAATCGATTCCTCGTTAAACTTTTTTCAATTTTTAGAACGCAGCGCCTGTCAGCAGAACGGTGCATCGCCATAAAGCCAATAACCTGCGCTTAATGCTTCTTGTCAAACAGTCACAGTTACCATATGATTGTAAGGATTTATTTTCCACAAGTTTAAAACACATTTTCCGAACTGAAAGTAATTAAATAAGCGGGCCACAATTTAAACCGATCGAGTAGGTCTGCGGTGGAGAGAAAAAAAAGAGAGAAAAAAAGCATGGGCTGTAGTTGGCTAACAATCAAAATAGACACCATTTAAAATAAGAAGGGCAGCAAATACAATACAATTATTGTCCTACAATTTAAACACATAGATAGGCTAAATAACTCACCAAAGCAGTAGAAGTAGTAGTTGTAGGCTATATCCAACCGCGTATGCTCACTCCGTGTCCGTGACTAATTACCGCGACTAATACCTCGTTAACGGACCGTTACACCGGTCGGCTTTTGAATCTCAATCCTATATTCCATAATAAAGGCTTCTTAACTGTCGTTTGCTCGAATGTGCCCGAAGTCAGCCTGGCTTCTTTACGTGACTATCCAAGTTTTCCAGCACCGCATCTCCGCGGTGCTGTGGAGACCACACACACTGGCTGCGCTGCATGGAGGTGGCAGTTATTTGCGGTTGCTGTTTGACACAACGCTTAGTTTATTTAACTTGGATCAAAATATTTAATTTAGTTAAACTTTATTTTATCCGTTTTGTGCCGTTTTGTACACGTATATAACATTTTAAAATAGGGGCGGCCCGCCGGCCGGCCTAAAGGCTACAGACACTAAAAAAAACAAAAAACGATTTTCCTCATCCACCAATCGAGATCATTTGAAACGAGGAGTACTCGAGTACTCGATTACTAACGCCCATCCCTAGTAGCTACAGAACATATACTGTGCTGTGTAATAACAGGGTCGAAAAACGGGGAAAAAGTCGCGGCTTGTAGTCCGAAAAGTACGGTAACGAGTGCAAAACTCGAGCATTTATTATATCAGAAAACCGGACCCCTTCCCCAAGAGTCGGACATTGTTCTCAGGAGACCCAAATGGGAACAACACAGAAAAACCAGGAACCATCGTAACTCAACATGCATTGAAACAGTTTTACTAAGGAGGCGTAAAGATTTTACAGCTGCAGAAATATGACTGTAAAGTTCAGTGTACCATTGTTATACTAAATATTTGATATTTGATTGATAGTACAGTCATATCCTTACATGACATTACCCTTTCTGTACCCATGTACACAGGCATAGTGAAGAAAGTGGTTCATATAAAGAGCTAGATATTGTTCTTAGGACACCAAAGCAGAGCAAAAAGAAAAGTGAATATTTGACTTCATCTTTGACATAAACGTCACAATGCAAATATTTGGTGGATGTGTAGCAGACGATCTAATCTATTTATTTATTTTAGCTGTTCAAGCTTTAGTTTGCCCTGCACTTTGTTCTAACAGGCAATAGGCAAAATGAGTCCAAGCAAGAGAAGAACACCATTCAGGTTGACGGTCCAGGCTGAATTACAGAAACTGCTTTCACAACATTTTGTTCCATTGGTAAATTCAATCTCAGCCACGTTAACAGGTCCACATAGGTTTCTCGAGGCACAGCCAGCGATGATGTTACCATGTGTGACTGTGGAAGACAAAATTATGTTAAAGGTGCTCTGAGGAACTTTCAGTTTGTGTTAATTCTTGCACCCACTTTGGACAAAAGCGGTAGCGTTTTCATTATGCCACCTGCAGTTCCAGGGTGAGCGTATACCCATGACAAAGGCGTTTAGAAAAACTATATAATAATAGCTTTCTTTGCACTGATGGTCTCGTTTGCTGTTACATGTAATTCATGATCACTAGAGGAAAAATTTGACTGTTTCAGAAATATTTAAAAACTCCTCGTAGCACCTTAAACTAGACCAGTCCAAACCAATGTCAGAAACAGTAAATTACAATGATTAGTTATATCCAGCAGAATCACATTTTAGCCCCTTTTCCACCAAAACTACCAGAGTCCCAGACCCCTACTGTAAAATAATACCTCTCGTGAAATAGGATACTGTACATGTAATAGAATAATGTTAAATTACATATTAATAATATGTATTAGGAACTAAAATGTTCTTTTGGCCCGTTGTTGTCCAGGGGACATTAAGCAAATCAGGTTGATGACGTATTGTAACAGTCAGTTTTATAACATGAAGCTCCACTAGGTGGCGCTTCCCTTTGTTTGAGGTTGAATTTAATGTTGAACATGAAGAAGTGCATGTGCTCCTCCGCTCTGCTACGAGCAACTATGCAGTCTACGAGTGAAGTCTCCCTTTTATATGTTTTATTTAGTTGGTGCAGGCAGGAACCTAGGACTATGGTCTTCATCGCATGTATGCTTTATAGATATAGTGCCGTAGAGACCTGGGTTGATTTGGTCGATGTGTATAATAAAAGTACCGAGAGGAGAATCCCAAATGTTACCTACTAAGTCTTCATGCTAACCGGAGATATTGCTATCAGACTATAACCTTAACATACATCATCCCATGTTACAGTAAGGAGAAGAAGTACAAGTAACTGCACTTCATGACAGTTGATGTTTGATTTAATGAATGCTGAGTTTCGACAGAAACAGAAATGTGGACTCACAATTCCCACTGATGCAGCGGTCCTCGATTCCCACACATTGAACTGTCTTGTTACAGACGGGACTGTCACCCTTTTCACATCCGTAACACTGAAGGCCATTTCCTTTTAGAACATCAGGGTCTGAAACACAACAGGAGACATGTGGTATGTAAGACATGAATCTTTCTCCTTTTCTTACACATTAACACAAAGTGCTTTACTTACAAGGCGGCTGTTTATTGCACAGACTTGTGTTGCAGCAGTGATAATATCCGGTCATGGAAGCAAAGCCAAAGTTCACTGATACTGTATGATTCCCTAGAGAGCAGCTCGACGAGCAAAACTGGGATCTGGTAGATCCTTCGGTGCCTGAAAATCAAGACAGGGCTCTATGAGTCAATATACATGATAAAAACACAGAGAAAAAAAATGTATAGGACACAACATACTTTTAACACTTACTTTGCGAGCTCTCTGATCCACAGTATTCATTGGGCTGACAGGTCATTGTATTGTTGGAGTTACCGTAACACTGAAGAGCTCCACCTGCACAAAGAATAAACATTTATCAGTTAAATGATGACTGTGAGCTGAACAGTTAGCGTCAATGATGTGACTATAACCCAGTGAGTAGAGTTACCTGTGCTGGAGAGCATCCAGATGAGAGTGAGAGACAGAATCAGCTTCATCATGATGAGTCAATGAATGCAGATTACAGCTTTTACAGAGCCTTTGGGACAGAGCCTTATATAGAGACCTGGGTTTAAAAAGAGGAAGTTACTGTAAACATGTGAACCCGAAAAAAAAAAATATATATGCATTAGCTCACTTTAAAAATCGTTCATGACCAGAGAAAACAAAAACATTATTTTTAGGGCTGTCAAAATTAACGCGTTAACGCAGGGTGATTAATTTCTGGAATTAATGCGTTAATTTTTTAACGCATGTGCAGAATGATCCGCCCCGTGCATCCCACCCGCTCTACACTACAGTCACTCTTACGCTGTGGCTGACCCAGGATCAGTAGCTGCGCACAGCCAAACATAGCAGCACGCTAGTCTATGTTTTAACCCATAAGCACCCAGTTCTACGTATAGGAAAAATATGAGGGATGGAACACAGACTTAGTTGACCACATAGAACACATTTCTGATGTTTTCTCATTTTTTTTTTTTTTTTTTTAAATTTGAATTTGTTTTTTATCCAAAATATTATCCAAACTTTTTTTTTTGAACCCTAATATTACAATGTGTTGTCATTAATTGTTGTTTAGATTTGTTCAAATGTACTTTGAATTTAGCAAAAGAACATATATTAATTCAAAATAAATGAAACACTAAAATTAATTGATTAGCTTATTACCATTTTTGTTATTGTGACAAATACGTCACTCCAAATTTTTTTGACTATTTTGAGGCTCACGGCCCGACAGCGATATTTACCTAACTTGTTCTATATAAAGTTGTTAATTAAATATGGTCAGACTGGGTTAAATGTAATACAGGACTCCCTATTAAAGCATTAGAAGTGTTAAATGGGTTTTAACTCACCTTTAGTAACAAAAAACAAGCTTTTGAAATTTGCTAATTTCTCTAATTGTGTGCAGCTGTCACTCTGCAATCTTTGGTAAGTCACTTCCTGACACAGTCACATGGCTGTCACATGACAACCACACCAGGATGTTGAGTATATGTCACTAAGGGACTTAATGGCTGTGTCCGAACTGCCATACTAACGTCCTACTCATACTCATTTTGACTTCAATTTGAGTATGTGACGGTTGGGTATGCGAGTTTGGGTATGTGAGAAATTCCCGGATGAGTACTAACTTCCGGGAAGATTTTGGGTATGAATCGATTGTATACTTTTCCTACTCAACCGCCCCACGATGCACTGGGTCAATTCTACCCGCCCAGGAAAATGAAATATTTTCGAGCAAGTTGCTAGGCAACAACATTGTTTGGGGTTCCGCGATCTGACAACTGTACGTGCAGTCATTCATACACTCTTACAATAGATAAGAGATGAAGATAAATACCTAACAACATTAGAGTCACTAAGTGAAATGAGTGTTGTGAGTCTGATAGTGGAGAGAGATTAGAACAGATCGCTGTTCCACACACCGCGGCTCGTCCAGCTCAACTCACAGACAGCTGAGTGCTGATGAGCCGGACAGAGAGCGTCGGAGGGATCCTCCGCCTCAAAACACAATTATTATAAAACAAGAGGTCTAAAACACAGATGATGAACACAGGACTGTAAAAATCTAGTTCAATATCTAACCTGTAGAGGGCGGTTATAAGCTTAACAGTGTCTAAACTGCCTGAATCTTATAAGAAGAAGAAGAAAATTCTTCATTGCTTGAGTATACTTCCACTGAGAACGTTTCGACGCAGCTCGCATACACAATCGATCTTTGAGTAGAGAGTATGCAGTATATAGATGGTGAGTATGTAGGATGTAGGACGCTAGTATGGCAGTTCGGACACGGCCTACGAGTAAAAATCTAGTATAAACCTGTATGAGGAACATTTTGGGACATTCAAAGTGTGTGTAACCTGGATGTCACCGTGGGTCCTTAAGGGTTAAACTACTAACCACGGACCTATAACTGCTGCTAACGGCCACGTCTGTGTCTGTCTGTGTCGTGGGCGGCAGTTGCTCTCGGAAGCAACAGGAGAAACATTCTGCTCCGTTCACGGGAGGAAACAAACGTCTGCAGTTTTCAGAGGTGTGTGTACGTGACAACAACGTTGGCTACACACAAACACACACACACACACACACACACACACTGTAGCGGAGGAAACTGGTGGATGTATCGGTACCGCGCTGATCTGCTTGTATCACAGGTTTCACTTCAGAGGTGTCGGCCAGAACAGCACTTATGGCCAAAAACGTCAGACTATAAGCATGAGACGAGGAGAAGAGGAGTAGGGTTTATCCGCTCTTTATTTTCCTTCTTTCACAGACACAGCAGCATAGATCGCAGGAAAAGAAACAATTGGGCTTAAACTCCGCTCGTGAGGAGACGTTACAACAGCTGTTGCGACCCGCGAATCGTGGCCGTTAATAACATGCATAAACTATAGCCTAATTCATAACAGCGATCGGGACTGCATGTAGGCTACTTACTCACTCACAGGTGATTCACATAAACTCAAATAAACACGTTTCACATGTGGAATGATCGATTACTGCGGCAACGCTCACACATCCGACCGAGGGAGAAGAGAAAGGAAACAAACAGACTCTCCGGCCGACTGACGTCACGGCCCTAACTGACAGTTATCCACACTGAATAAAACACATCTTAACACACTGTAAAAAATATCAAACACTAACTTATGAACTTTGGGGCCTTTTCTACACACAGACACACGAACAAACTGCAATCAGGTTGTATTCAGGAATGCAAAACCATGGATTCACTCAATACATGCCATTATAGCCTATGCTATATTTGCTGAATAGAGACAGCCAAATTTAAGTATGGTGTGGTTGTTTTAGTTGATTATAATTTATTTGCAGTAATTACACCATCATTTGGATTTTCAATTAATAAAAACTACATTTAAATGTATATATTCACCTTCTGTCCTTTATCTTTCAATTCATATAACAATATACAGAAGAAATGGTAATTTTTTGGGCCTATTTCGAATGGTAGAATTAATCGTGATTAATCCACGGAATCCTGTGATTAATCTGATTAAAAATTTTAATCGTTTGACAGCCCTAATTATTTTGTGATCTCAAAAATAAAATTCATAGAAAAAACTAACAAACTCATTTTGTGCAGTCGGCTTGTAAAGACACGTTCACTTGGACACACACACACACACACACACACACACACACACACACACACACACACACACACACACACACACACACACCTACCTTGAGACAAAGGGCATCGCATCTACACTCTTAATTAGGTGGTGACACAAAAAAGTTGGTAGAAATACTCGTTATACACTATGATGAAATGGTTTTAATCATAACCGTATTAAATCTCCACTTATGCTGCCCTGCTGTCCAGATTTAATCTCTGCATAGTAGAGATGCCACATCCTAACTGTTTTACTAATCTACAAGAAAAATAAATCATCACCCATCAAACTCATTTTTACAGCTCAACTCTCAACTACTGACATTTTTAACTATTTCTGTTTTCATCAACAGTCAGCAGAATATTTTTTCCATTTACATGAACAAAAATACATACCTGAGATGTCTTCAATTCGCTGCCACAGACGCTTGTGCCGTTGAAAGTGAGAGTAGGAGAGGTGATACCCTCAGATGTCACACCCATGCAGTCACATGCTTCATGGTGTTATTGTTTGAAACATTCCGACAGTTGTGTTGTGACATTTATTTTAATTTGATAAGGCAATGATGGGGAAGTCTATTGTACAGCAGTTTTGTTGAACCTGCATCAACATGAATATGTGTCATCTGAGCAACAGTCAAAACTAGTTTACCTGAAAAATTATCTCAACGCCCTAACATTCCCCTCAGGCTCCTGTGATGGTGTGTGGGTGTGATCCACTCCACCTTTAACAGAAATATGTTGTTTACTTCGAACTGATTAATAATTGTATTTATTTATTTTATTTAGAAGTTTATTGAGCAGGGACAAATACATTGTACATTGTTTCATATAAAATAGATGCCATGCATACAGGTTTCTAGTCAAGACTAATTTGCAACCCCTATCCCTGTTTAGGCCTTTACTAAAAGTTACACATGAATATATATATATAAAAAAAAAATAATAATAATAATAGCCCATAGTGATATAATCAAGTCAAGTCAAAGACAAAGTTTTTTATTGTCAGTTCTGATATATGCAAAACGTACATCAGAATTGAAATGGCGTTTATCTCTGACTCACGGTGCAATAGGAAAGTTTAAAAAAATACAGAGTGTAATAACATATGACACCCCAATGGGCGTGCCTCGAGGCCTGAAAGTCTGCACAAACAAGCCCTTAAAGGTGAAGTAAGCGGTATATTTATGTTAATATGAGTGTTAAATCGCTCTTTATTCATACAGTGATCACTTACATAATGTGCGCGTTTTATAAAGCCGATCTCTCAGTCAGCTGCTTTGCATGTAATCGGCAAATAAACTTATTGTTGTATCCCAAAATTTTTATCCAATCAGAAGAGAGAACGCTACAAACCGACACTCGTCTCACTCATACATACTATATGCACTTCATGGTCTCACTGGCGGTGCACGCCAGAGCAACAGATGGGTGAATGTGTATGCGCCTACAATGGCGGAGCAGGTAAAAATCCTTCCCAAAGTCTGTTTTGATGGTTTTTATCATGTTTTATCACACTTATGGATCTGACATGATGCTAGATAACTCGCTGCTTGGAGACCGCAGTGCATTAATGTGGTGACGTAGGGACGAGCGAGGGGACTGCTAACTGCAGTAACTGACAGGAAGTTAGCTAAAAGAACCATTCTGCTTACAGCACCTTTAACATATTTGCCAGAAAATCCCAACAATATCACCAGTCAAATACCCTCTCATTACAACATGCTAAACTGTGAAAATGTCATCAGGTATTCGGATATCCATATGGTCCATAAAATTAAACACAAGTGAATAAGTGAGATTGCCTGCTTCTCTCTCTCTCTCTCTCTCTCTCTCTCTCTCTCTCTCCCCCTCTCTCACCGCTATAGTGGAGTGTAGAGTCGCCAATAAAGTTCTATATTTTCATACAGAGCAATAAAAGATTGGAATATTATTCCAAATGAGCTAAACATGTTGGCACACTTTTACTTGTTTTGTTTAAGGCCAACTCAAGAAATGGATTATAAATAGCATAACTTGCTTACATTAGTTTAGTTTCTGTTAGGTTCTGAAAAGGCAAATGGTTATTTTGTGGGCATATTGTGATTTGATATGTATGTATGTTTTATATTGTATTGACCTGCACAGGGACTGCAGATAATCTGGTACAAAGCTGTCCGAAGCTGTGTCAGTATTTTAAATCACAACAACCACATTTGAAAACAGAATTGTTTTAGACACTCATTGTATTGTTCTGAATACATCTTCAATTTAAATGCATCCATCTAATAAGCTCAAGAAAAGTTGTTATTTCCAGTGCATTTTCCATATTGAAAGCGGTCTCGAAATGTAAGTTCATCAAATAAATGTTTTGGATAAAACCTATCCACAAGTACTCTTCTGGCTGGCCTCTACAGTGGGAGTTGGTCTTCATTTAGATATTCCAAATTGTCCATGCTCTCTCACAAACAAAGCTGAAGTTAAACCTGCCTCCTTGGAGGGTTAATTTAACTTCAAATTTACACCTAGAGTAGCTCTAGTCGACAGTCTTGCAAGTGGCTTTGTTTAATCCAGAATAGCTTTAATCTAGGACTATTTTAAACTGAGTCTGTGCAAGTATCTTTGAATTAATCCAGCTCAACAGGCATTTTAGTCTCGGACTAGTTTTAAGCCTTGTCTGTGAAACCGGCCCAACAAGAGCCAAAACATCTGGCTCCCCTTAAAGACCACAGAATGCTACATGAACCACGTGACAGGGTTGTTGTGAGAACTAGGGGTTTCACATCTCTCTCTCTCTTTCAACAGCATACGCGTCTGTAACAGCGGATTAAAGACATCTCAGGTTTGTGTTTTTATTCTTTTTAAAGGAAAATATTCTGTTTTTGAAACTGAAACACAGAAATAGTTATTAATGTCAGTAGTTGAGAACAAAACAAGGTTGATGAGTGATGTATTTGTATTATTGTAGATTGGTAAAACAGTAAGGGTGTGGCATCTCCACCACACTCAGATTAAATCTGGACAGCAGTGCAGCGTAAATATTGATGAAGTCTATAGTTATTATTAAATCCATGTCATTGTGGTGAATTCTGAATATTTCGATCAACTTTCTTGTATGTTTCCAGGTGTTGTTGTGTCTCCAGTTGTGCGTGTCTTAGTACTGGTGTGAAAAATTAGAGTTTTTTTTCAAAGTAAATTGTCTTTTGAGCTCACGTGAGAATGTTTTGGTTTATGTTGGTTATGAATGCATATTACAGTGAGCGTATGCACTTCAAAACACATACAGTATTTCCTGCCTGTTTGTTTGGGAAAAGGTACCCCTCCTCTATGGCTATTTCCTTTTTGTCTCAAAGTTTTATGAGGGGGTTTTTCCTATTAAAAGAGAATGTGCTACATGTTGTACGGATTATAAGGCCCCCTGAGGCAACGTTTCATTCCCTTTAACCAGTAGATGATAAAGCTCTGTGTTTCTGTTCTATTGTCGCACACATTAATGTGTTTGTACAAACTGTTGCTCATGGTGAGAAATCTACAGTTTGGTTACAATTAAATCAGCGATTCTGGAGAAAGCTTATTGTCAAAATCAGTGAATATCTCCTCACGATCCCATATTGTGTGTCCACTGAAAAACTGATACAGTGTCAATACACAGCCCAGGCTCTGTAAACGGGCATGTAAGCCACGGTGGATCCCTTTGTTTACATAACAATTTACGGATCTCCAGAATGAAATGTGTGTGTGTGTGTGTGTGTGTGTGTGTGTGTGTGTGTGTGTGTGTTCTGTCTAACTGCTGATTCTAACCAGCAGACCGTTTGTCCAATCGGATATAAAATGTAAATTCTGTCTTTAGTGTAACAAATATGAGAATTAGAGCAGTTTTAGAAAAGAGGTACCGTCTGTGTCTCTCCAGAAATATCTTGTCTCTTAAATAAGGTTGATAATGCGACAGTTCCTTGGACTGTATGTCTCTTGGAAGCTCACAGATGCAAATGTGTGCAACTCTACCTTTTAATTAACTTTTCTCGCCCTCTCTTTCTCACGGTAGAATCATCAGAATAGTATTATTAGCATAAATTTAGATCGAAATGAAATGAAGTCATCCTACTCTGTACAGTTTGTTTTTGGTTCACGTGTTTACAGTATCTTCCTCTTTGTAAACCCAGGTCTCTATATAAGGCTCTGTCCCACGGTAAAAGCTGTAATCTGCATTCATTGACTCATCATGATGAAGCTGATTCTGTCTCTCACTCTCATCTGGATGCTCTCCAGCACAGGTAACTCTACTCACAATGTAAGTCAAACCAAATCATGTGTAGGGCACATTACAATTCTAGTGGTGCCTCTATGAGATGTTGAGATAGTGCTTCATTGAGATTAAACTGTTCCTGTGGGGTTATAGTCAGGTTTAAATGGTAATTGTTCAACTCGCGATCATCATTTCACATAAATGTCTTTTTTTGGTGCAGATGGAACTCTTCAGTGTTACAGAACTATTGATGAACAATCAAACAAAGTTTCCAACCAAGAAATACGTTGTGAGCTCAACGAATACTGTTCAGCAACTGCCCAAGAAAGTAAGTGTTTTTCCCATTTTTTCATGAGATATCTTTAGTAACAGTTTTTATGCCTCCCCACCGGCGATAGCAGAAGGTCTGTATATTTTATTCTTTATCTTTCATTGATTTACTAATACAGTAGACTGTGAGCCCAATTAATACTGTGAATTAACTTCCAAAAATGGATTGTAAATGTATGATTTGTCCTCATTTACTTTTTTTTTTTTTATTTGATTTCTTGATAGCAATTATTTCCTCTGTGTCTTTAGGGTACGGGTTTCAGTCAGGGCCCTCAGGAAAGTATTGGATCAACGGTTGTTCATCGACCTGCGTTCTCGGGAGTCAGACAGAGTCCATGAACAGTGGCTCTGGAAACCTCTTCAAAATGGTTCACTGCTGCAGCAAAAGTCTGTGCAACGGTCAAGATCTGCCATGTAAGTAAGGCAACAAGTATTTGTGTTAATGTGTATGAGGGAGAAATATTTATGTGTCTCAACTCAAATGGGAAAATGGGAAATCATGTGCCGTGACTTTGAATCCTACTGTATCTGACATCTCTCCTGTTGTGTTCCAGACCCTTATGTTCCAAAAGAAAACGGCCTTCAGTGTATCGCCTGTGAAGACTATGACAGTCCCGTCTGTAACAAGACAGTAAACTGTGTGGGGGTCCAGGACCGCTGCTTCAGTGGTTATCGTGAGTCCTCAGGCTGCATATTGATCAACAGATTGTCTCTCAACATTCTGCTCACTACAACTATTCATTGTAATTTCCTGTTTCTGACTATCATTAAGACTGTGGTCTATGGTTTAACAAAGTTTTGTCTTCCACAGACACAGATGGTCCCTTCACCAAGAATGTATTTGGCTGTATCTCAAGGAACTTGTGTGAAGCTGTCCATCCGCTGGGGTTCAAATTTGACAATGGAACAGAATGTTGTGAAGGCAGCTTCTGTAATTCAGCCTGGACCGTCAAACTGAATGTTTTTTTTCTCTTGCTTGGACTCATTTTGCCTATTGCCTGTTAGAACAAAGTGCAGGGCAAACTAAAGCTTGAAAAGCTAAAGAAAATAAAAATAATGATTAGATCGTCTGCTGCACATCCACCAAATATGAGCATTGTTTCTAGTGACGTTTGTGTCCAATGACGTTGAAGTCCAATACTCTTTGTTTAGCTCTGGTTTGGTCTACTGGGAACAATATATTGCTCTTTATATGATCCACTGTCTTCGCTACGCCTGTTTGCATATATATATATATACAATCATATGAAAAAGTTTGGGAACCCCTCTCAGCCAGCATTATAATTGACTCTGCTTTCACAAAAAAAATATAAAAGTGGTATGTCTTTAATTTACCAGGAACAGCTAAGTACTGGGATGTTTTCCAAACAAAGATTTTTTGAAAAGCAGTATTTGGTTGTATGAAATAAAATAAAATGTGAAAAACTGGCTGTGCAAAAATATGGGTACCCTTGTGGTTTTGTTGATTTTAATGCCTGTAACAGCATGTAAAACTGATTAATTTAAACACAAAGTTGGTTGGATTATGTTGTTAAGCCTTGAACCTCATATAAATGTCTGTTTAATCATGAGAAAAGGTATTTTAGGTGCCTAAATGCAAGTTGCACTTCTCTTTGACTCTCTGCAGAAGTGAGACAGAATGGGATCATCAAAACAGCTCCCAAAAGATCTTAAAAACAAAGATTATTCATTATCATGGTTTAGGGGAAGGCTACAAGAAGCTTTCCCAAAGGTTTCAATTGTCAATTTCTACTGTAAGGAACGTTGTCAGGGAATGGAAGGACACAGGCACAGTTGCAGTTAAACCCAGGTCTAGCAGACCAAGAAAAGTACAAGAGCGGCATATGCGGCGGATTGTGAGAATGGTTGCACACAACCCAAAGATCACCTCCAAAGACCTGCAAGAACATCTGGCTGCAGATTGTGTATCTGTACATGGTTCAACAAATCAGTGCAATTTGCACCAAAACATCTGTATGGCCAGGTGATGAGAAGGAAGCCCTTTCTGCGCCCACGCCACAGATACAGTTGCATGGAGTATGCAAAAGCTCATTTAGACAAGCCAGATTCATATTGGAAGAAAATGCTTTGGACTGATGAGACAAAAATTAAGTTATTTGGTCTTTATAAAAAGCAGATGTTTTGGTGCAAATTGCGCTGAATTGTTGAACGATGTACAGATACACAATCTGCAGCCAGATGTTCTTGCAGGTCTTTGGAGGTGATCTGTGGGTTGTGTGCAACCATTCTCACAATCCTCCACCTATGCCGCTCCTGTTTTTTTCTTGGTCTGCCATGCCTGGGTTTAACTGCCACTGTGCCTGTGTCCTTCCATTTCCTGACAACGTTCCCTACAGTCGAAATTGACAATTGAAACCTTTGGGAAAGCTTCTTGTAGCCTTCCCCTAAACCATGACAATGAACAATCTTTGTTTTTCAGATCTTTTGGGAGCTGTCTTGATGATCCCATTCTGTCTCACTTCAGCAGAGAGTCAAAGAGAAGTGCAACTTGCATTTAGGCACCTAAAATACATTTTCTCATGATTAAACAGACAATTATATGAGGTTCAAGGCTTAACAACATAATCCAACCAACTTTGTGTTTAAAGTCATCAGTTTTACATGCTGTTACAGGCATTAAAATCAACAAAACCACAAGGGTACCCATATTTTTGCACAGCCAGTTTTTCACATTTTATTTTATTTCATACAACCAAATACTGCTTTTCAAAAAATCTTTGTTTGGAAAACATCCCAGTACTTAACTGTTCCTGGTAAATTAAAGACATACCACTTTTATATTTTTTTTGTGAAAGCAGAGTCAATTATAATGCCGGCTGAGAGGGGTTCCCAAACTTTTTCATATGACTGTGTATATATATATATATATATATATATATATATATATATATATATATATATATATATATATATATATATATATATATATATATATATATATACACATACATACATACATACATACATACATACATACATACATACATACATACATACATACATACATACATACATACATACATATATATATATATATATATATATATATTATAAGAAGAATGTCATTTAAGCTTTATGTCATACTATAAATCAAATATTTAGTATAAAGATGGTACACTGAACATTCCTTCTCTATGCATGTGAATATGCTTGAAAATGGCTTTATTTTACAAGAGCCAGATACCAGCACTATTATTTCCCATTTAGTTTAAATGCTTTGGCCAAAACAAAAATCAAGCTGATGTAAATATGTCAATAAAGGTTTTGTATCTCAATTTCAACAGTATTTGCATTGTATACTGTCTATGTATTAGTTTTTGCTTTGCATTTGTTTGACTCGACATCATTGCAAATGAGGGTTGCACACCAACTGATCTCTTGAGTCAAATAAAGGTTAAATTAAATAAATTAATTAATTCATAGGATGTGCAATATGCTATAGTTTCTGTCAATTATTGTCTTAATTAATTTTATATATATATATATATATTTATATATATATATATATATATATATATATATATATATATATATATATATATATATATATATATATATAAATATATATATATATATATATATATATATATATATATATATATATATATATATATATAAATATATATATATATATATTTATATATATATATATATATATATATATATATATATATATATAAATATATATATATATATATATATATATATATATTTATATATATATATATATATATATATATATATATATATATATATATATATATATATATAAATATATAAAAGGGGGGAGAATAACTTCTTTTTTTTAATCAGCTTTTAGGAAATAACAGAGCCAAAACATCTGGCTTCATTTATGGAGATTAACTTCCCAGGAAACTGACGCATTGTTTGGGAACTGTAAACGCAACATTAACCACGTGACTGGGTGTGAGAACAAGGGGTGTCATATATCTCTCTCTTACTTTTTCTATGGCACACATGTTTGCAACAGCGAATTAAAGACATCTCAGGTATGTGTTTTGGTTATTTTTAAAGGAAAATATTCTGTTATTAAAACTGAAACACTTGAATAGTTATTAATGTCAGTAGTTGAGAACAAAATAAGGTTGATGATTGAAGAATGTGTATTCTTGTAAGTAAGCAAAACAGTAACGGTGTGGCAACGATTAAAACTATGTCATCGTGGTGTATTCTGAATATTAAGAACCACTTCTTAGTTTCTTTCCTCCTAATTTAGAGGGGAAACGTGAAGCTGTGTGTCTCCAGGTTTGTGTGTGTGTGTGTGTGTGTGTGTGTGTGTGTGTGTGTGTGTGTGTGTGTGTGTGTGTGTGTGTGTGTGTGTGTATGTCTCTAGGTGTGCGGGTCTTGACACGCTGACTGCACTCTGGAGTGATACAAGTTAGTTCATGAGTTTTATTGTGATGGCAAGTTGTGTGAGTGGTAGGAGCTGTATGTCTTGATCTCTGTTTGCAGTATCTTCCTCTTTTTAAACCCAGGTCTCTAAGGCTCTGTCCCACGGTAAAAGCTGTAATGTGCATTCATTGACTCATCATGATGAAGCTGATTCTGTCTCTCACTCTCATCTGGATGCTCTCCAGCACAGGTAACTCTACTCACTCTATCAAATCCTGTTTAGGGCACATTAAAAGTCTGTGAGATGATGAGGTAATTCTTTATTTTGATTAAACTGTATATCTGTGGGATTATGGTCAATTATACCATAGCCTTCTTTGTGAATACTCTATTCTGATTGGCTGGAGTACATTCCATAGGTGTAGATTAACCCCTGATATACAGTATGTCTACTTTAAAGCTGGGGTATATGATTTCTGAATGGTCAAAGTTAACATGAGCTGACACTTTGACCAATCAGAGTGAGGCTCCGATTATCTGTTCTTATTGGCTGTTGGGACTGCTAATTCACTTTAGCACGACTTTGTTGATGTAGAGCGTGTCAGGGAGGGACCAAAGAGAACAAGTGGAGCGGTTGAGGTATTTGGATTTGAATCTCTATCTCAACTGCCATTAACTCCCCAAATCCTCCACCCCAGCTTTAATGCATCACCATTGGTTTAACAGTGTTGATAAGTGATTTATCCACGTTGTCCATTAATTCCTGATAATTGGACCTCGTTGGGCATTATCCCTTACATCAGTGCTTCTCAAATGGTGGGGCGCGCCCCCCTGGGGGGGCGCCGTGAGTTGTCAGGGGGGGCGCGGTCTGTCTTGATTTCCAACTGACCAAAACAATTTTTTTTTTTTTTTAAGTTTGTGTATGGTCATATCCGCGCGAAAATCCGCGATTTGCAGTAAATAAATGTCCACATGTGTCTCCAAGTGTCTCTGTAGGCTATTTAAAAAGAAATCAAGCAAGTAGACTAATAATAACATTAATTAAGTATTGGTTATCGCATCACAGAAGGCCTATTGGCCTATAATAAGAAAAAAACACCACCCTAACTATGTTTACAGTTTAATTTTTTTTTTAATGAAATGCAAACCTCAGTGAATCATTTGCTCTCGTTTCTCTGTCCTGAGATTCACACAGACTGAGCAGTCTTGTTAATTTTTTAGCTGCAGAAGTTATCTCAGCTAATGTTTGTTATCTAATTTGATAATAAGGTGATTGTATGCAGAATGCTCGTGCCAGAAACTCATACATTGTTTTTGTACAGATAAATAAATAAATATTAGCAGGTTCTCAATAGTATTTCAATTTAGGGGGGGGGGGGGGGGGGGGGGGCGAAAAACTTCCTGTCCCCTAGGGGGGGCATGACAGAAAATAATTGAGAACCACTGCCTTACATCATTTATGGTAGTTGTTCAGCTCAACATCATCATTTAACTGATAAATGTTATTGTTTGGTGCAGATGGAGCTCTTCAGTGTTACGACACAATACACGGAGTAACAGACTGTGAGCCGGATCAATACTGTGCAATAAGTGCCAGACGAGGTAAGTGTTACACTTGTATGATTTGTCCTTTTTTTTAATTGATATTACTGAATAAAAGTTTTCGCTCTGTGTGTCTTTATTCTTTAACAATTTCTAATAGCGTGTTGATTTTCAGATGCCGAACAAACCTATATGCCCAAGGGTTGTAAGTCGCGCTGTCCTCTCGGGAATTATACATTTTCATTCAGCTTTTTTGGAAACATGACCGTCACTCGTCACTGCTGCAACACAAGTCTGTGCAACGATAAAGATCTGCCTTGTAAGTAAAGCAACAAGCATTTGTGTTAATGTGTGAGAAAGGAATTGAGATTTATTTATCAGACTCCAATGATAAATAATTTGCCGTCACTTTGAATCCTACTGCTCCAGACCCTGATGTTCAGAAATTAAACGACCTGCAGTGTTTCGGATGTGAACATGAGGAAAGTGATGTCTGTAACAAGAAAGTGCAATGTTTGGGAATCCAGGACCGCTGCATCAGTGGGTTTGGTGAGTTTGTTCATTATAATTTCCTATTTCTAAAATCCGTTGAGATTGTGGTCAAGTAAAAACCTGATTGTGTCTTCCACAGCGGGAGAAGATGATGATTCCAAGAAATTTGCTGGCTGTGCCTCATCGAACGTGTGTGAACCTGTTAATGCGATGGGGATTCACTTTGCAAAGGGAACAACATGTTGTGGAAGCAGCTTCTGTAATTCAGCCTGGACCGTCAAACTGAATGTTGTCCTTCTTTTGCTTGGACTCATTTTGTTTGCTGCCTGTTAGAATAAAAGTGCAGGGCATAATATTGCTCAATTAATACAAGTTTATGCAGTGGACAGCTGCAGTTTGTATTTCAAATAAACAAAGAATAATCACTTGACTCAATCAAGGAAATATAAACAAACATAAATAAAAATGAGGCCTTCAATTCAATTCAATTATCTTAGATGTTCACACTTGGTATGGGCACACTTTACTCCATACATTTAGATCCACAGTTCCCAGTTCTACTCAAACATTGATTAGACTAAACATAACACAATGCATCCCACACACTTCATTCACTGCAGGTTAGATGTGTTTGTGGGTGCAGAATGTTCAAGGAAGTCAGCGTTTGTTTGGGCAGGGGAAATCCTACCACACTCCAGGCAGCCAGCTTGAAGCCTGCCTTTTTAGGGAATTGGACTTGAGTTTGGATAGTATAAAGTATGAAATTTGGAAAAACGCAGGACTTTCAAGAAGGAGGGTCAACAATTAAAAAAGTACAGCTCTCATCACAGAAAAAGTTTATTTTGCAAATCAGACTATTCATTTAAAAATTATGTAAAATGATAAAAGAAAGACATTCCTCACAGTTATCAATATTGTAAAACCTGTATCGTAATAATCGTTCTGTTTTTAATAAAAGCCGATTATGAAGTAACTTGCCACCATAACATTTTCGAACCAATAAGGTAATAACTTTTTGGCCATAATTGAAGTCACATTTGGTCAAAAGTAAGTATGTTATTGGTTCAGAAATGTTAAGTTGGTAACTACATTATCTGCTATTATAGATTTAAAATGGAATAATGATTAGACTATTGACAGTAATTACTTTATTGGCTGCTACACTGTTCTACTGTTCGTCTTGACTTATAATTTCAGCACTAGATCATATGTAACTATGAACTGCATATATAGTATTTTTTTTTTTTTGATCATGACGCATATCTGCATAGATCAATGCTTTGGTTGTTCACTGTTTTATCATAAAGTGATAGGGAAGATGTCAGGGAGGGAACTGTGCAGTTATAAGACACAGTTGAGTTTATACATGCTGCCATCTAGTGTCAAGGTGCAGCGAATACAAGTGTGATGCATCTGAAAAAACCTGCACATTGCAGATCCAATAATGTCATAAATCCTGACAATGCAATACATTTCACACTTAGCACACACATAGCTTGTAAAAAATGAAATAAAGCACAATGATGTCTATTAACTTGACCAATATTGTAATAAAATGTCCTGACTGATTTTGTAATATAATTTTCAGGATTCATTCATCTTTATCTAACACAATTAAAATAAGTTTTTCTAGTAGAACATGTGATAAAAATGTATTGTTAGTAACACCAAGTACATTTCTCTACTGCAGTCATAAAAAATCGTGTGCAGAATTTGTCATTCTGTCGATCATTGTCTGTATGTATTTGTGTTCCCAAGTGCAAGATAAAAATTCCCCTTGGCGCAATAAAGGTTTATCTTAACTTATCTTAACATGGACCACGTGACAGTGTGGTTGTGAGAACTAAGGGTGTCAGATCTCTCTCTCTCTCTTTCAACGGCACAAGCGTCTGTAACAGCGAGTTAAAGACATCTCAGGTATGTGTGTTTTGTTCTTTTTAAACGGAAAATATCTCTGGTCTATTGTCGCACACATCAATGTGTTTTTACTAGGGCTGTCAAATTAACGCGTTAATTTCGATTAATTAATCACAGAAAAATTAACGCGATTAAAAAAAAAGCAGATTAATCGCACTTCTATAGTGCCCTTTGACCCGGTGCAAAAGGGGTGAGACGATAGCGCAGCTGCACCTGTAGTCCTGTGCAAAGAAGCATAGAGAGGGCTCTATGGACGTTTTATGGGAAGCTTCGGGCAAATAAGCATGAAGGTAGGAAGTTATCTTATGTTATTCTCCGCAATGTCTGTGCATTATTGATTTAGTGGGTGCCTAATTAACAATGTAGGTTCAACACTCTCAGTCTCACTTTTGTTTGCTAGCTTAACGCATAAACGGACGTGACTCTGCCTAGCATATAGCAGCCTGCCTTTTTTCCTCTTTTGTCTGTAAAACAAATACAGTGTCAATATACAGCATAGGCTCTGTAAACGGGCATTTAAGCCACGGTGGACCCCTTTGTTTACATAACAGTTTACGGATCTCCAGAATAAAATGTGTGTGTGTGTGTGTGTGTGTGTGTGTGTGTGTGTGTGTGTGTGTGTGTGTGTGTGTGTGTGTGTGTGTGTGTGTGTGTGTGTGTGTGTGTGTGTGTGTGTGTGTGTGTGTGTGTGTGTGTTTGTGTGTGTGTCTGTCAATATTTTTGGCTATAACCTGGCTGAGGGGAGGAGACAGAAGTTACGAGAGAGAGAGAGACAGAGAGAGAGAGAGAGAGAGAGAGAGAGAGAGAGGGAAACAAACTGTTGGCTATACAGCTGTTTATAAACAGGCATACAAGTGTCATATAGGTATGCGATTAATTTAGATTAATTAATCACAGAGCCTGTAATTAATTAGATTCATTTTTGTAATCGCTTGACAGCCCTAGTTTTTACAGACGGTTGTTCACGGTGAGACATCCAGAGTTAGGTTGCTATTAAACGTGGTGTCAGCAATTCTGGAGAAAGCTTGTTGTCAAAATCACTTTTGGTCAAAATCAGTGAATATCTCCGGGCACCCTGCATTAGCACCAAGTGAAATGAAAATCATCCTCTATATAGTTTGTTTTTGGGTCATGTGTTTAAGAAGAATCGCAATAATATAGCTCTGGAAACATTAAGAGACTATTGACTATTTATAGGTTTATGTTTGAGTAAAATGAACATTTTGATTTTACTCTATAAACTATACTGACTACATTTCTACCAAATCCCCCCCAAAAATACTGTCATTAAGATACTTTCTATTAAGTAATGTAGAGATGAAGATTTAAGAAAAATCCAGACTTTATTTTTTCCAGAGCTGTATGTTGGCCTGTCTCTGCAGGCACACTGAATTAGCACCAACTGATATGATTGAAGTGAAATGAAAGTCATACTACTCTATACAGTCTGTTTTTGGTTCACGTGTTTGCAGTATCTTCCTCTTTGTAAACCCAGGTCTATATATAAGGCTCTGTCCCACGGTAAAAGCTGTAATCTGCATTCATTGACTCATCATGATGAAGCTGATTCTGTCTCTCACTCTCATCTGGATGCTCTCCAGCACAGGTAACTCTACTCCAGTGAGGGGACCGTGTACGGGTAGTTTATTGTTTTCATTGCAAGTAAACGCGACAGTTTCGTTTTCACTTCTAAATAGAAGGTAAGGGTCTATAGAACAATTCTGTTTGTCTGAGTGTCAAGAAACCAGACCAATTTTTAGTTTAAATTTTTTTGCCAACATTTTTTGAAACGTTGTTTTGTATATGAATATCAAAGATGGCTACCAATATCCATCTTTTTTTTTAATTAATAAATTGGTCTGGATTCTTGACACTAAAAACAAAAAAATTGAGTGTCAAGAAAGCAGACCAATTTTTTTGTTTAATTTTTTTTACCAATCATGCCAATCGAAATTTTTGAAGGTCTTACTTTTCACACACTTGCCGTATAATATTGTTTTCACTTCTATTGTAAGCCAGTACTGTGTGAAGAATCAACTGGATTTGAAACGTTGTTTTGAATATAAATATCAAAGATGGCTACCAATATCAATCATTACATTTAAAAAAAAATGTCTGTTTTCTTGACACTCAAATAGTTCTATAGACCCTTACCTATAATTGAGAATTGTTTAGGGCCCCGTCACCCTCATCATTTAACTGATTAATGTTTTACTTTTATTGGTGCAGGTGGAGCTCTTCAGTGCTACAGCGACTCCACCCATACAGAAACCTGTCGGCCCAATGAATACTGTGCAGCTACTGCCGACAAAACTGGATCCAGACAACCAGGTAAGTGTTAAAGGTGTATCTTGTGTCTTCATTTCATTGCTATGCCTCCACAACGGCGATGATCAAATTTAGCAAAAACTTACACTTGGATTCGAGGGTGAACTGATTCCGATATGGGATGTCAATGGTCAAAGGTTTATGCAACGTTACATATTGTGAGGTCTCAGTGACCTTGTACCATATTGTAGCTTCATAGGACCTTTACCTTCTTTAAAGCATTGCCTACCACCACCACTGGACTTTCACCGTTTGGCAATTGTCTGCCTCAGGGAAGCATATTACCACCTGGAGGTAGTTCTAGTTTCATGAAATGTATAAGTGACAGTTGTTGTTCTGTGCATATTGTGTATGTTCATTGACTTACAAAAAGTTATTTGATTTTCAGTCAGGTTTAGGAGATGTTTGTCGGGATGCACTCTCGGGATTACGACAATTTCACTCAAAGTTGGCTTTCAGAACAACACCCAAACTCTTCACTGCTGCAACACAAGTCTGTGCAACAACCAAGATATGCCTTGTAAGTAAAGCAAGAGGCATTTGTGTTAATGTGTGAGAAAGGAATTGATGATCTATGTCTCAACTCCAATGAGAAATGGGAAATGTTTTGCCTTCACTTTGAATTCTTCTGTATCTGACATGTCTCCTGTTGTGTTTCAGACCCTGATGCTCAAAAAGAAAACGGCCTTCAGTGTTTCGGCTGTGAAAACCCTTTCAGTCCCGTCTGTAACAAGATAGTACAATGTGAGGGAATCGAGGACCGCTGCATGAGAGGGAGAGGTGAGTCCTCATGCATATTAAGATCTACAACTATGCATTGTTATTTCCTGTTTAGACTTCCGCCAAAGACAGTAAGTGTTGTCTTTGGCCTTCCATGAATACATTTTATTAATGCTGTTTGACACATTAATGAACTAATGTTAGTTGGAAACTATTTAAGTGTGTGGGACACACCTACTTGAAAACTTGAATATTGTGTCAACTGGTATTTAACTGGTATTTAATTGCCAACTCTCATCTACATTCGAATTTGGTGAAGGAGACTTCAGTCTGAACAGACACAGATGTGATCGGCCAACATGATGTCTAATGGAAGCTAATCGTTAATCTTGATGTATTCTCTTTGTTTTTACTATTTCTTAAATGCATTTTCTAATGTCTAATCTTGATGTTTTTTATGCCCCTGTAAAGCACTTTGAATGTCTTTGTGTCTGAATTGTGCTATAGAAATGAAATTGCCATGCCTATTATTATTATTATTATTATTATTATTATTATTATTATTATTATTATTATTATTATTATTATTATTATTATTAACACATAATTTTGTCTTCCACAGTGGTAGGTGTTGACAACCCCTTGAAATTATTTGGCTGTGTCTCAAGGAACATGTGTAAAGTCGGTGATTTGATGGGGTTCAACTTTCCCAATGGAACAAACTGTTGTGAAGGCAGCTTCTGTAATTGTGAAGGCAGCTTCTGTAATTCAGCTTAGACCGTCAAACTGAATGTTGTTCTTCTTTTGCTTGGACTCATTTTGTTTGCTGTGTGTTAGAACAAAGTGCAGGGCCTAATATTGCCCCATTCATACTACTTTATGTTATAACAGCTGCAGTTTGTAGGATACTAAAAAGTATGATATGGAACGCAGGAATAAATTTAGGACTTTTGACCAATGGACTGATGATACTATTAACCACTGCTGCCATCTAGTGTCATGGTACAGCAAATATAATTGTGATGCATCTGAAAACCTGCACATTACAGATGATAATGTTATAAGTGCTGAAAATGCAATACATTTCGCCCTTCACTTGCTTGTACAATTTAAATAAAGCCCAATAATGTCTATTAACCTTCCCAATAATGTAATAAAATGTCCCGACTGATTTTGTAATATCATTTTCATGATTCATTCATTTTTATCGAAAACAATTATAAGAAGTATTTCTACAGTAGTAGAAAATGTGATAAAAATGTATTTTGTCAATATATGGGGGTATCCTCGCATAGCCAGACCTGACTACAGCCTTTAGTATGGTCTGGCAGGACACTATATCATTTCTGAGATTGGGGGAAAAATGGGCTGGCCTGTTTTCATATATTTAAATCAATTACTGGCACTAAGCCCAGGAAGCAGCAATGTGGCGTTTCAAATTACTACAAGTCCGGTAGACACATAACCCTTTAATTATTTTTTTAATCTGCCGACCAACACCGTTACTGGGCACGCGAACGTGTACAGCGTGATCTCTCTTTTTTTTCTTTTTTTTTTTTTTTTTGGCATTTTCTAGCTTTATTTGACTGTACAGAGTTGAAATGAGGAGACAGAGAGAGAGACAGAGAGAGAGAGAGAGAGAGAGAGAGAGAGAGAGGGGGATGACCTGCAGTAAAGGTCTACAGGTCGGACTCAAACCCGCGACCACTGCAACGAAGGCCCGAGCCAATATGGTTTGCGCTCTATCTACTACGCCACCGGAGCACCCCGAGTTCTCTTTATCAGTCTCTGAGCTAGATAATATTGGCGCTGCAGTTGCTCACACACACACTTTCTGTTTCCCATTCCTTGCGGAGGAAAAGGAAGGAGAGGAGTTGTCAGACGAATTCTGTATGCGGCCCTATGATAGGCTATTGTCCTAATCTAAGCTTTCTACACCCATGGACCCAGACTAATATAGGTTCCGATTCCGTTATCGGATCAGTGCATCCCTACTAACGTGTGTTAACGTGCAACGTGGCTCAATTCAAATAAGTGGTGTCATTTTTCTCTGACAATGACCTCTGAAAAACTTCTTCTATGGTTGGCTGTGTATGTTAACTTACTTTGCTCCTGCCTTTCCTGGTCGACATCCTCCTCTGGCTGAAACTGTGGAAGGAAAATAAAGAGATTTCAGTTATCAGTTAAAGGTGAAGTAAGCGGTTTATTTATGTTAATATAAGTGTTAAATCGCTCTTTATTCATACAGTGATCACTTACATAATGTGCGCGTTTCATAAAGCCAATCTCTCAGTCAGCTGCTTTGCATGTAATCGGCAAATAAACTTATTGTAGTATCCCGAAATTTTTATCCAATCAGAAGAGAGAACGCTACAAACCGACACCCGTCTCACTCATATATACACTCCATAGTCTCACTGCCAGTGCACGCCAGAGCAACAGATGGGTGAATGTGTATGCACCTACAATGGCGGAGCAGGTAAAAATCCTTCCCAATGTCTGTTTTGATGGTTTTTATCATGTTTTATCACACTTATGGATCTGAGATGATGCTAGATAACTCGCTGCTTGAAGACCGCAGTGCATTAATGTGGTGACGTAGGGACGAGCGAGGGGACGGCTAACTGCAGTAACTGACAGGAAGTTAGCTAAAAGAACCATTCCGCTTAACGCACCTTTAAGTAAAGCTCAATATAACTGACTATAAGAAAACAGAATGTAATCACACACACTCACACTCACTCACACACACACACACACACACACACACACAACTATATACTCAAAGTACTAGTAGTAGTAATTTACTGGACATGGTGAAAGAACAATGTAAAAGGCTAAAATTATGTTGTTATGACAGATGACACAGACTGCACGGTAAGGAAAGCAGCCGAAAACTATGACCTAGGGTTAACATTACATAAGCTTAAACACAGTAGCACTTAGCAGTTGCAAACTTCGTAAAGGACTGTATATAATTGGCTACACAGCATGTCAGCTGTCTTAAACTAAAATAATAGACGTCTATTTCAGGATGGGGATAAAACTTGATACCTTGCAGTTAATGCAACGTTAACATGAACTGAAACTCACCTTGAATTATTTGAATAAATCTGGACGTCGGTCTTTGATGGGCTTCGGTAAGTTGGAAGTGTTTCATCCTTTCGTCTGAATGGTTCGATGGCACCGTTTGCAAACTGTTTTTAGTGAATCTATTATTCTTCCCTGATTATTCAAACGCAAATAACTTCCATACAAGGCTCCAAGTGCTTTTTTTTTTGACGAGTCAAGCCAGAGCTGTTGGTGGTGTTGGTATATTCATTTAAGAAAGGGATTTTATTCCTTTAACTCATCAATTAATTTATTGCTGACATTATTTAAGCACATTTTAATGTAGTGGATGACAAAAAAAGCATAATTTTAATCATTTTGATTATTAAAGTTAAATATGTAAGTTAAATGAAGTTAGGAATTAATACAATGCCTTAATTTTAACATGATAAATAATAATAATTAATCTATTTTATCTTAGTACAAGACGAAGCCAAAGTGGTGGATTCTTTTTACAAAAGAAAGATTGCTCACCACAAGTTTTTACAGTCATATGAAAAAGTTTGGGAACCCCTCTCAGCCGGCATTATAATTGACTCTGCTTTCACACAAAAAAGATAAAAGTGGTATGTCTTTAATTTACCAGGAACAGCTAAGTACTGGGATGTTTTCCAAACAAAGATTTTTTGAAAAGCAGTATTTAGTTTTATGAAATTAAATAAAATGTTAAAAACTGGCTGTGCAAAAATATGGGAACCCTTGTGGTCTTGCTGATTTTAATGCATGTAACAGCATGTAAAACTGAGGACTTTAAACACAAAATTGGTTTGATTATGTTGTTAAGCCTTGAACCTCATATAAAGGTCTGTTTAATCATGAGAAAATGTATTTTAGGTGCCTAAATGCAGGTTCCACTTCTCTTTGACTCTCTGCAGAAGTGAGACAGAATGCAATCATCAAAACAGCTCCCAAAAGATCTTAAAAACAAAGATTATTCATTATCATGGTTTAGGGGAAGGCTACAAGAAGGTTTCCCAAAGGTTTCAATTGTCAATTTATACTGTAAGGAACGTTGTCAGGGAATGGAAGGACACAGGCACAGTTGCAGTTAAACCCAGATCTAGCAGACCAAGAAAAGTACAAGAGCGGCATATGCGGCGGATTGTGAGAATGGTTGCACACAACCCAAAGATCACCTCCAAAGACCTGCAAGAACATCTGGCTGCAGATTGTGTATCTGTACATGGTTCTACAATTCAGTGCAATTTGCACCAAAACATCTGTATGGCCGGGTGATGAGAAGGAAGCCCTTTCTGCGCCCACGCCACAGATACAGTTGCATGGAGTATGCAAAAGCTCATTTAGACAAGCCAGCTTCATATTGGAAGAAAATGCTTTGGACTGATGAGACAAAAATTAAGTTATTTGGTCTTTATAAAAAGCAGATGTTTTGGTGCAAATTGCGCTGAATTGTTGAACGATGTACAGATACACAATCTGTGGCCAGATGTTCTTGCAGGTCTTTGGAGGTGATCTGTGGGTTGTGTGCAACCATTCTCACAATCCTCCACCTATGCCGCTCCTGTTTTTTTCTTGGTCTGCCATGCCTGGGTTTAACTGCCACTATGCCTGTGTCCTTCCATTCCCTGACAACGTTCCCTACAGTCGAAATTGACAATTGAAACCTTTGGGAAAGCTTCTTGTAGCCTTCCCCTAAACTATGACAATGAACAATCTTTGTTTTTCAGATCTTTTGGGAGCTGTTTTGATGATCCCATTCTGTCTCAATTCAGCAGAGAGTCAAAGAGAAGTGCAACTTGCATTTAGGCACCTAAAATACATTTTCTCATGATTAAACAGACATTTCTATGAGGTTCAAGGCTTAACAACATAATCCAACCAACTTTGTGTTTAAAGTAATCAGTTTTACATGCTGTAACAGGCATTAAAATCAACAAAACCACAAGGGTTCCTATATTTTTGCACAGCCAGTTTTTCACATTTTATTTTATTTCACACAACCAAATACTGCTTTTCAAAAAATCTTTGTTTGGAAAACATCCCAGTACTTAGCTGTTCCTGGTAAATTAAAGACATACCACTTTTATCTTTTTTGTGTGAAAGCAGAGTCAATTATAATGCCGGCTGAGAGGGGTTCCCAAACTTTTTCATATGACTGTATCAACATTTACCTAAACATGCTCATCAAAGACATGATCCCCCCCACCATCAAAAGTAGTTGTTAATGGCAGCCCTACACAGGATTACTGGATTCAGTACAATACATTTTGATTGGGTATTTCAATGACAATTCATTGGTTAATAGAAAGTAAGTGAGAACTTTCAGCGTAGATATTAATTTGCTAAATTGCAGCTTATTTTTATTATGTGTTCCAAGGTCTATATTTCCTCCATGCATCAATATATTAAAATCCAGTTTTTTTCTCATAGGTTTGGCACGTTGCACTTTGCTGGAATGTCAAGTTTGAAAGCTTCCGGAGCTTGTATGGTTGATCTACGTTAGTTTAAATGACATAAATCCCCCATGGACAGATTATATCTTGGTTATTTTTAAATGTATGAATGTCTAACAATAACTAATAAACCATTTTGCAGTGAAACGTTTTTATACAAGAATCCATTGAGTACATGTTGTTGTGCTTTGTTCTATCTCCAGTCTGTGTATCTCAAGAGATTGGGGGGCATGTTGTCACTAGGTTACAGTGTATATGGTGTCACTCACACCAACAGTAAGTTATGAAAGTCCCGTGTTGTCTTCTCTGAGCACAGTATGCAGGAGGAGAGCAGTGGAGTGCACAATCACACAGAATCAGATGACTCACCCTCCATCTGAAGAATTTCAACCTCTGGGGATTTTCATCAGAGTGGATCCAAGTACAGTGGCTCGCCATCTTTGGACTGGATCACTGTTGAATCATACAAGCCAAAAAAAATATTATTATTAATGTTTTTGTGCAAATGGTTATTGTATTTGACTCACGTCACCATAAGTGACCAAATATATAGATGACATTTTTTTTTTTACAGTTTATGGGTTTTATTCCATCGAAAGCTGTTACCCACCAGAATGTGTGACCCAGAGGACGCTGTTCTAAAATTATTTGAATAGACTGTAGGACTATAACAACCCAGTCTCAGTCAAATGTTTTAATAATAACGTTGGTCCACAGCTCAAAACGTAATACTTTCACAAAAACAGCCCTGGCTGCAATAGTGAGATTAGCAAGTTTTTTTTGCCTACAATTTAAATGATTGTGCAGTGGAAAACGTATTTATTAGCCTACTAATTTAGCTGAGATACTGGCTTGGTTATTCACCTTTATTATTTTTTTTTTAACAATCTTAATATTTCAGTGCCCATTTTGTGAAACGACTACGATTTGCGCTATGTACCAACGTTTTTACATAGCTTACATTTCACTATGAGACCGGGTTGATCAATAAGACCATCGCCTTCTGGGATCACACATTCTGATGGTTCACAACTTTCGGTGCAACACCGGCGCGAAACAACAGCAGCAGACGATGCCCTCTTTGAGTTCATTCATCACACACACACACACACTCACTCACACTCACACTCACACTCACACACACACACACACACACACACACACACACACACACACACACACACACACACACACACACACACACAGATTATGAATGCAGTTCAGAAATGTACACACACATGAATGAAACCCGTATTGCTTTGATATAATGTGAAGAACTGGTTTACTACGTCGTGTAGAAAATTCCGCGCTTTTACAGTATCTCCCTCACGTAGGCTACACAAGCTGCGGCGCTAACCGTTAGCATATGATTAGCTTCACACACGTTCATCATTCAGACACAGTTTAACTCACCAAATGGAATTCCAGTTAATCCAAGCATATCCCAAAATAACAGTGTCCCTCTGACGGTTACGTAGTTTGAGTTTGTCTTGATAAAATTCGATCAATATAAATAATATGCTCATTTTGGCTCAGAAGATGAAAGTTTTCTGTTTCTATGGTTTCTATCCACTTGTCTCGTCTGTCATGTCAATATACCTCACGGCGCACACCAGGGGGGCGGAGTTTACCCTCCCTACGCTGCACTGTCAGCCTAGAAGCATGTAACTTCAACCAAAATCAACTTAATTTCTTTCATACACTTAAAAATAAACCGATTTCTTTTACTCGATCATTTTAAATATGTTTTTTTATTTATTTTTATCAGTTGTTGTATTTTGATGTAGCCTATTTGTATTGTATATTGTGATATTATTCACCTGCATTTAACTTAATGTAAACATTTGACGGAAAAAACCCGCGAATATACCGTGGACCCAGACTGACTACTGAAGGGAAATGAAAATTGAGCGGAAGTACGTAGGTGGGCGGTGCCAGGCTAATTATACTGTGCTGATCCATTTTAGCTAATAACAATTTAACAATGCAGTCTAATAAAACATCTAAAAACTGTAGACCAGTGCAGTTTGAATATACAGGTCCTTCTCATATAATTAGCATATTGTGATAAAATTGATTATTTTCCATAATGTAATGATAATAATTGAACTTTCATATATTTTAGATTCATTGCACACCAACTGAAATATTTCAGGTCTTTTGTTGTTTTAATACTGATGATTTTGGCATACAGCTCATGAAAACCCCAAATTCCTATCTCAAAAAATGTGCATATCATGAAAAGGTACTCTAAACGAGCTCTTAACCTAATCATCTGAATCAACTAATTAACTCTAAACACCTGCAAAAGATTCCTGAGGCTTTTAAAAACTCCCAGCCTGGTTCATTACTCAAAACCGCAATCATGGGTAAGACTGCCGACCTGACTGCTGTCCAGAAGGCCATCATTGACACCCTCAAGCAAGAGGGTAAGACACAGAAAGAAATTTCTGAGCGAATAGGCTGTTCCCAGAGTGCTGTATCAAGGCACCTCAGTGGGAAGTCTGTGGGAAGGAAAAAGTGTGGCAGAAAACGCTGCACAACCAGAAGAGGTGACCGGACCTTGAGGAGGATTGTGGAGAAGGGCCGATTCCAGACCTTGGGGGACCTGCGGAAGCAGTGGACTGAGTCTGGAGTAGAAACATCCAGAGCCACCGTGCACAGGCGTGTGCAGGAAATGGGCTACAGGTGCCGCATTCCCCAGGTCAAGCCACTTTTGAACCAGAAACAGCGGCAGAAGTGCCTGAACTGGGCTACAGAGAAGCAGCACTGGACTGTTGCTCAGTGGTCCAAAGTACTTTTTTCGGATGAAAGCAAATTTTGCATGTCATTCGGAAATCAAGGTGCCAGAGTCTGGAGGAAGACTGGGGAGAAGGAAATGCCAAAATGCCTGAAGTCCAGTGTCAAGTACCCACAGTCAGTGATGGTCTGGGGTGCCATGTCAGCTGCTAGTGTTGGTCCCCTGTGTTTTATCAAAGGCAGGGTCAATGCAGCTAGCTATCAGGAGATTTTGGAGCACTTCATGCTTCCATCTGCTGAAAAGCTTTATGGAGATGAAGATTTCATTTTTCAACAAGACCTGGCACCTGCTCACAGTGCCAAAACCACTGGTAAATGGTTTACTGACCATGGTATTACTGTGCTCAATTGGCCTGCCAACTCTCCTGACCTGAACCCCATAGAGAATCTGTGGGATATTGTGAAGAGGAAGTTGAGAGACACCAGACCCAACACTGTGGATGAGCTTAAGGCCGCTATCGAAGCATCCTGGGCCTCCATAACACCTCAGCAGTGCCACAGGCTGATTGCCTCCATGCCACGCCGCATTGAAGCAGTCATTTCTGCGAAAGGATTCCTGACCAAGTATTGAGTGCATAACTGAACATAATTATTTGAAGGTTGACTTTTTTGTATTAAAAACACTTTTCTTTTATTGGTCGGATGAAATATGCTAATTTTTTGAGATAGGGATTTTTGGTTTTTCTTTACTTTTTTGCCAAAATCATCAATATTAAAACAATAAAAGGCTTGAACTACTTCAGTTGTGTGTAATGAATCTAAAATATATGAAAGTCTAATGTTTATCAGTACATTACAGAAAATATTGAACTTTATCACAATATGCTAATTATATGAGAAGGACCTGTAGAAACTGTGTTTACAATAGGTGACCACAAGGTGTCAGTGTTGGCTTTAGCTGATGGGATAAGAGGCAACATTCGTATAGACCTGAATATGTCATGAAAGGCTGGTACTGTGTGTGTGTGTGTGTGTGTGTGTGTGTGTGTGTGTGTGTGTGTGTGTGTGTGTGTGTGTGTGTGTGTGTGTGTGTGTGTGTGTGTGTGTGTGTGTGTGTGTGTGTGTGTGTGTGTGTGTGTGTGTGTGTGTGTGTGTGTGTGCGTGTGCGTGTGTGTGTATGTGTGTGTGCACTCAAAAAAATAAATCATTGGATCAACGTGATTTTATCATGACACCTATATTGCACGTAAACAAATCATGTTATATCAGCTGACCCGTGGACCTTTACTGCAGGTCATCCCCCTTCTCTCTCTGTCTCCCCATTTCAACTCTAATAAATCTTGAAAATGCCAAAAAATTATCTCAAAAATAAAATAAAAATGCATTTCATTATGCACTGATTTTATACCTTTTGTAAGCTTTGCAGGTGGGAGTGTAGGTTGTGTCATTGGTCGGAGTAGACCCTATGAACCCTTAGAATATGTGAACGTCCCAGTTACATGTCACATAACGTACATAGCCTGTAGCCTTTGGGTCTGCTTCAAGCACATCTTTTTGTTGGTATGTTTAGGGTGTGTGGGAACGTCTGCACTCAAAAACACATCCAGCTAAAGTATAATATGCAAATGTTCCATGATACATCTCACATGCTGTTTGAGAACATACTCAATTCAGTTCATTTAAAGGTGCAGTGTGTGTTATATAATATAGGAATATTTAGTGACAAAGGAAATTTTACAAGGGTGAAAAATGGCTTAAGTCGCAAGTTAAACATTAATTAAAAGGGTTCATTCCTATTATGTTGTTACACAATTGACAGAAATTGTTATCAAAATGTCAACAGTCATATTTTGACATAACCTGTTTGAGTGAAATGATTAATAAATATCATATATTCAATCTTTAGTTAAGTTTTTTTGTGTTTCCTGAAAACTGAAAAAATTACTTTGGCCATTATTTTAAGAGGGTGACGATATGCAAATGTTCCATGATACATCTCACAAGCCATTAGCTGTTTATATTTACGATTTTGACGTTTCGGGGAACGGGCTAGACGGGGCACTGGCTCTGAGAGACAAATATTAACGTGGTTAGTATAAACATAAACAAACATTCGCCAAGTGTTCGCTAGAGATTACCTATGTGCCTTTTAAACATCATAACATGATAGAGAGAGAGGGAGGGAGGGAGGGAGAGAGAGGGAGAGATAGATAGAGATTACCTATGTGCCTTTTAAACATCATAACATGATAGAGAGAGAGGGAGGGAGGGAGGGAGAGAGAGGGAGAGATAGATAGAGATTACCTATGTGCCTTTTAAACATCATAACATGATAGAGAGAGAGGGAGGGAGGGAGGGAGAGAGAGAGAGGGAGAGATAGATAGAGATTACCTATGTGCCTTTTAAACATCATAACATGATAGAGAGAGAGATTACCTATGTGCCTTTTAAACATCATAACATGATAGAGAGAGAGGGAGGGAGGGAGGGAGAGAGAGGGAGAGATAGATAGAGATTACCTATGTGCCTTTTAAACATCATAACATGATAGAGAGAGAGGGAGGGAGGGAGAGAGGGAGGGAGGGAGAGAGAGGGAGAGATACATAGAGATTACCTATGTGCCTTTTAAACATCATAACATGATAGAGAGAGAGGGAGGGAGGGAGGGAGAGAGAGGGAGAGATAGATAGAGATTACCTATGTGCCTTTTAAACATAACATGATGTAGGGGAGACCCGGTACAGTTGTAACACGGGACGGTTGTAACACCTTGAATTCCTCCAATCAGAAACAAGCTGGAGTGATGACACTCACTGTGCTCGTGCTCCGTCAGTTTCCCTCCTTTCTTTCAAAAGGAGAGACACATCAGATACTTCAAGAAGAAGTTATCAACAAAAGTCTGTTTTTGAGGTAAAAAAATATTTTTTGGATTCTGTCCTTATATCAAATGTCTATGAATCCAAACAAGTATTATTGGAATCACTGTGTTGTAAGCTAAAAGTAAAAATGGCTAACAAGTGTCAAACTAATATTCAAACTAGCTCACATGAGATGAAAACATGGTTGGTGATACTGGGACAGTTGTAACACCCTGTTACAATTAACACACACAATTAAATAATTTCATCATGTACCTGTTTGAGGTAGTGAGTCTTGGCCTTGATCTCATGTTTGAGGTTGTGTGTTATAATCATTAAATCAATCTCATGTTTGAGGATGTATGATCTATACTCATTAAAACATTTCTTACATTGTAATTTGATGGCTTCTTTTTTGTCATGCAGTATGAAAAAAGGTAATGATTACTTAAAAACAAGAAATTAATAGTCACAATAATATGACTGATCAATAATATATTTCATTTTGAGTAGGCCTATATGATTGATTAATTCTGAATATTTTAGACATGTTACAACTGTCCCTGACATGCGTTACAACTGTCCCTGTATACTGGGACAGTTGTAACAGTAGAGAGTCTGTATTATAATTCATTTTGCAACCTTTACACATTTCATAAAACCACATTAACATACATTGTTTCAGTAGCTAACAGATTGAAGTTTATAATATAACAAATTGGTTACTCTAGTTTAAATAGGTTACAACTGTACCTGGTCTCCCCTACTCCCCCACCCTTACCCAGGGCAGGTGGACTAGGTACCACAACACTGAGCTGAGGGGGAATGGAGGCTGGCCAGGGAACTTGTATAACTTATCATTTGACCCCTTATACAGTATATGCCTTGTAGGCTTCACACCTAGTTGTAGTAATGTGTTAATCACAAAATAAACATTTTGTTCTCCCAGGAATTGTAGAATCTTTCGGCCCAGCATCCATTTCATTTGAACTCTCAAAAAAAAAAGGTGAGGGAGGGGGCCGAGCGGAGCTCACGGCTGAAAGGGTTCGCTGAATTTGACTCAAGTGTCCGCGTGTGACACATCTTGCACATTATTTTAGTCTGTTGTGAGTCTGAAGTATTTTAAGAAAACACAATTAGTTTTACCTTTCCTCTCGACCAAAGGCTGACTTACTGCCGTCCTCCGAAGAACATCTCCCTCCTACTCTCTGAAAGTTAACTATCAGGTGAGGGAGGGGCCGAGCGGAGCTCACGGCTGAAAGGGTTCGCTGAATTTAAAAGCCTGCATGCCCCGGCGTGCGGAACAATGATAGTTTAATAACGATTATTTTGTTTTCATGATTGAGGGAAGCCGTAATAGTAATCGAAAATGAAATTCAAGTTATTGCAATACGATTTTGACGTTTCGGGGAATGAGCTAGACGGGGCACTGGCTCTGAGAGACAAATAGTAACGTGGTTAGTATAAACATAAACAAACATTCGCCAAGTGTTCGCTAGAGATTACTCTAAAAAATAATCTAGTCTTGAAGAGCTTTTTTAAATTTGAGTTACAGTAAAATTATTTCCTTGATGAATTCAGGTGTCTCCACATCAGATAAATGTAGTTCTTCAATACAATTATGCATTCATTTCCGTTCCTTTTTTGTGTGCCATATGGTTACAAAATTTGGTTTTTATATATTGTTTTTGTTGTACAGTTTTGGCATATGGATTATTTTACCTGAGTCATTCTGCTACTTGTGTCTGGGTGTTATTCAATGAATTGTGAAAAGTATTTGGACCCCTCAGGTAAAACAGAAAACAGGTCGTTACCTTTTGTTGTTATTCTTCATTCTTATAGAGTGGACAGGGTTATTACTCTGTTATTTTCCTGAGTCTACAAGGAGGTTTAAATTCGTAACTTACATTTTTGTGTTAAAGAATTTCCCTTTGGGGACAATAACGTCCAACGTCTTTGACCTATGTCTTCAGGTTGACACGAGCAGCCAGGTACAATTTGAAAAATGTCACATACTGAACATACTGCATAGACCAGACCCAGGTGTCACACCATAAGACTGTCTGACCAGTTCTTTACTGCACCTCAGGGCATAGGCGATATCTGTGACAGTGTCCTTTGTTGTTGCCTGCTCCTGTGATAAACCTAGTGAATATTCAAGAAAACCAATGTTATTTTGTAAAAATCTGTTGTATATTAAGCAATTGCGTGAGTTTTAGGGTAAAACAATAAATGTGTAAGTAAGTCAGAAATGTGCTACTATTTTTGAAAATATATACAGTATAATAATCACAAAACAGTCCTTTTTCAGGGGCCCAGCCATTTGTGTGGGCGGGCCTGGCTTCTACCAGTAGGCCTGTATGTGTTCAAGAATTGTATTGTTGAAATGTTAACACAAATAAAGATATTAGGCCTATTTGTGTGTGTGTTCAATGAAATAATTTTCCGTCTGTTTGGGTCAACAAATATAGTTGAAGAGAGGTGAGCAGCATCAATAAAAAAAAATCCTCTCATGACTGCTGTTTATCTGTTTGAAGTATTTTTTTCTTTTAAATTACACAATGGGTTAGCAATTGGTTATACTGCATCATATAGCCAACAATGAATAACTATTTGACAATAGCCTATCTATATATTAAACTGTTTGTAAATAAAGCTTTGTATTCTTCATTATTTAAAAAAAAAAAAAAACGTTTTCCACACATCAGATAGCAATGCGTTACAAATGCACTCTTATTTTGAAGGACACAATTTGACCACGGTATCGACACAGGACCTCCTTCCTGTTTGACACCACGTGACATTGGTTGCGTTCCGAATCGCATACTTTCTACTATATAGTATGTAGAAAAAAGATTTAGGATGTCCCGATTCTTGTGGCCAGATTTAGGATGGTTAGAAGTACCCGGATGTCCTACTTCATGCGGCCAAGATTGTTAGTGTTGAAAAGTGCATCCTATTTGGGCGATTCTGACCCACAATCCAGTGCGCACGTGAAGTGACGTAACATCGACGAAGCCTCCATATGAAAACAAACGGGGATGCGACGGATATAAAAGCAAGAGGCAAGATCAAGGCGCAATGTTATGATGAAATAAGAGAGAAAAGTATGTCCCAATAGTATGCCTACTGCATCCTAACTAGATTTTCTTTATCGTCGGATGTAGTATGTAGAATAGAAAAAAGAAAGAGTATGCGATTCGGAACGCAACCAAAGAATCAGCTGGCAGTCATTTCCTTCTTCAATTCAAATCGAAAATGGATCAAAGGTATCGGCGAAAACGAAAAACGGAGCACATTGGGCAGTTCTGTTAGTTTTTCGATTCAGACAAAACAAACAATTCAGTCCGTTATTGGTTTGAAACCAACAGAAGTTTTCCGTTTTTTTAAATTTTGATATCAATGAAAAAAGGAATTATACGATAGTACCCAGACCCATAATATTGCTCAATTAATACCATGTTATGCTATGGACAGCTGCAGTTTGTAGGATAGTAAAAAGCAAGAGATTTTTGGAAGAATTCGCAGGACTTTCAAGAAGGCGAGTCAACAGACAAAAAATGTACAGCTCATTATTATTAACGTTATTGACATTTTTTGAGAAGCTTTACAGTTACATCACTTTACTCGCTAGAAGAAGTATTGGTTCTATTTTTTTCTTTATAAAAAAGCTTTTTTTTTCACTTCTTTGTTGTTATTTCGAAACATTATCAGAAATGCTCAGACAGCGTCAGCGGAACATCATTTGAACAAAATACATTTACACAAAGCTGCAGTATGCAATGTTGGAGAAAACAAAAATAAATAAAGTTTCTGACATTAATAAATAAGTTATGATATAAATTAAGTCAACATAGCTTAATAAGGGGCTACAGAAACCAATGAATTTATTTGACAGCGTTTTTAAAAAAAAATTAAGGATGACTAAGGTGCATTCAAAGGTGGAGTCCGCTATTCTGGAGAATGCTTGTTGTCAAAATCACTCTTTGTCTAATCAGTGAATATTTCCTTACGATCTTCTACCTGTAGCCTACACACTGAAGGCTAGGTGTGCTGAAAAACAAATCTGATGTTAATAGACAGCCTAGGCTCTGTAAACTGGTATGTAAACAAGGGTATGTAAACAAAGGGGGACCACCACATGCCAGCTTACAGAGCCTATGCTGTGTAGCCTATTAACAACACTGGATTTTCTTCTTCTGCGCACACACAGTACGGACAGTTTACAGATAGTGAGGAGATATTCACTTATTGTTTTCAAAAAGTGATTTTGACAACAGGCATTCTACAGAATCGCTGACTCAAAATTAATAAAAAATAATATTATTTTACAGAGTCTCTGAATGGTCTGTGAACGCCCCTCTTCATCATCATGACTGGCTGCTCCCACAATGCACCGCGGCCGTGGCATTAACATGGCGTCAGTGGTTGCTGTTGTGAGCAGGGCCGTGGGATTTGAAAAACACTATTTAGAAAGGAACCATGGAGACAGCTAAAACAAATTAACCTCAACATCAACGTGTGAGCTCGACAGTAAGTTACCACGCGTTCCCTTACTGTTGAAATGGTCGCAGTGGTTTGTAGTTGTCTGTTTTCTAAATGACTTGTATCAGTATTATTGTGTACCCCCAGACAGTTAGCTACACGGAGAGACACAGTCCCCCCCAGAAAAGGCATCCGGAGTCGGCCTCTATAACTCTGGAAAAGCCGCTCTGGTTTTTTTTAATGGTGAGCGACTGCTTAATTTAGTCGGTAATTTTCCCCATTTGTCTTGTAAGTGTGCGGTGAAAGTTTAGCTAACGTTAACGTGTAGAAGTCTTGTGTCCCCCCGTTCAGTTTCGTTTCCTGCCAACTTGAAACAAAAACATTGCCATTCAAGTTACACAGATGCTTGATTTTAAGTAAAATAAGTACAATTAAGAAGTATATTGACATCGTCTAAACATATGTGCCCTAATAAATAAAACTAATACAATGTAAAAGAATGCCGTGTGCCGAAAATATATTCATATACGAAGCGTTAAAAATAAACAACAGTAAAGGACTACTGTTGTTGATATAGGCAAGGCGAGTTTATTTATGTATCACAATTCAGACGCAAGGGTATTGTATGTGCTTTAGAACGGCATACGAATACAAAGGGATTGGACAAGAGAAAATATATAGAAATAGCATTTTAAAAAAAAGTTCAGTTTCGTTTCCTCCAAACCTGAAACGAAAACATTTGCATTCAAGTTACAGATGCTCCGTTGTTAGAATATTAAATATGTCGGATGTTGGATATATAATTAAGAAGTGTATTGACGTGTACAAATAATACTGTATGCCCTAATAAAATAAATATAAGGAATATATACAATATAAACATGTTTGCCATATAGCCTCACACCATAAATATAATTAATAGTCCTTATAGACAAGGCAAGTTTATTTGTCACAATTCAAATGGCAATAGAATGGCTTACAAATACACATAGATACTGATAAACTATTATGAATTAGAAGTAACTAAATATGGACAGTAATATACAACATTACTTCAATAAAACAACATGAACATTTTATGAACATGTGCCATATATAAATTTGTATTTATAGCCTAGCACCATAAAATGAACAATAGTAGTGCTAATCTAAGAGTAAAATTAATGATTAATCCATTTATAATCATTTGTTTTGACTTAAAACGTGTGTTTGCTGCTACTTTGAGATGAATAAAGTATATCCATCTCTTATTCTCTCCATCCATCTATCTGTACATCTATCCGTCTTTCCCTCTCTATCTATCTCTCTATCCATCTATCTATCCATCCATCCATCCATCCATCCATAGTAGCGTGTCAGGAGGTATGGATGAGGCCAGCGCTCCAGTGAAATCAGTGAAACAGTCCCAGCCCAGAGCAGCAGCAGCAGCAGCAGCAGCCAAACCTTCCAGCTACCAGACGTCCCATAAAGAGTTGTTAGCTCAGCGCGAGGGTCCAGCCAGGCCTGTCCCACTGCCACGCAGCAGGCAAGACCTACGCCCCACTGCAAGGGATGAACACATACAGCTGAGGTGAGGTTTCCTACTTCACCGGTGTAAATATGAAGGTGTATTGAACTCTGAGATCCTATGTGGTATAAATGTGCAACATTTATTTTTTTATTTTTTTTAAATCGGTTCATCCTAGCCTGAGAAAAGGCAGAAAGAGTGGTTTATGGTCTCACTGTCTAACCATACATTTTCCCATGCGTGACATCACACTTCAAAATGAAGGGTTAGGATGAACAGGACAGCTGGGCCAAGGAAAGACTGAGGGAAGAAAAACCTCATTCATTATATTATAATAGCGATTTTATAATGATAAGTTAAGTTTCCTTTATTTGTCAATTTACACAAGGTACATTGAAATTGGTTCTTCGCATCTCCCCTCTCAAGTTACCACACTCCAGAGTGGGTCAGAGCGCAGGGTCAGCCATAGTACAGCGCCCCTGGAGCAGTTTGGGTTTAGGGGTTTTGGTAGCCGAATTGTTCCCCATGGCTCGAAAAAGACAAAAGGCGGTAGACTGGACTTTCAGCAGTGTTCAGGTTTATTTCAGAAGATCCAGACAGGACATACAGAGGTGCATTGAAGGCTTTACATTTTCCTTTGTATGTTTATGTCATATTTATCTTGCCTATGTTATTTTTTTTATTTTTTTTTATTGTGCAAATGAATAAATCAAAATCAATGTAATATCTATTCAGCCAGGGAAGCTGCGGGCCAGGCAAGGCGATCGCGGATCCACAGACGGCCCATTTCAAGAGCAGGAAGACGCAGTCGAGGCTGACGGGCAGAGGCACCTCCGTGGAGAAGGGGAAAGGTTGTCCCGGGGCGGACGGCAGAGAGACCGGCCCTCCTGCCGTGTTTGATTCACCGGAGGAAAGCGTCGCGGAGCGGGGGGCTCCAGCAAATGACAAGTTACAAAGTGAGTTAAAAAAATAATAATATCAAAAAAAATGTATTTATAAAAAAAAAATCTTACTTTTCCTTTTATTTTGTTAACTATTATAATTTTAATGATAACACACAGAAGTCATACATGACATGCCTCACCCACAATTCAGGTTTAACCATCAATTAGCAGCCCAACATCCAGCGATAAAACATGTAATAGAAAAGTTTTACAAGATGTTTTGGTAACAGTTTAGCAAAATACTGGATTGCTGTTTTATTTTAAAAAGTACTTTACAATTAAAGACGCCTTTCTTTGTCTTGAAGGGTCGAAAGCAGCAGCAAAATCATCAGCAGCAGCAGCAGTGATGCATCAGGAGAGGGGTATGGAGAGGGGGCGGTCCGCTGTGCAGGACGCCCCACTAACGGAGCAACAGCTGGGGCTGCGACAGGCAGAGGAGCGCCTCTACAGAGACTACATCCACAGACTCATCAAAGTAAGGCAACGACTTATTAAATTAATGTCTGTAGCGTATTTATTTTTGCTGCTGTATTATTGGTCCAGCCAGTGTATCTTATTAAACCACACTGTAACTAGGTTTCATCCACAGGCTTTATGTAAATTAAAGGTGGAGTCAGTGATTCTGGAGAATGCTTGTTGTCAAAATCTCCTCATGATCCGCTCGCTACCTTTAAAAAAAATTAATAATAATAAAAAATCAAGTGTTAATAATACACAGCATTGACTCTGTTAAAAACAAGGATTTTGATAACAAGCGTTTTCCAGAATATATTATATAGGTTGTGTGTGATTTAAAACTTATTGTGAATTCATAGCTTCTGGATTTTTCAAATAATTTCCAAGATTTAAAAAAAAATTATTTATGAAACATTGGTCACATATTTGGATTCTTTTGTCTAAAGGGGTTATTTACACTTGCTTTGATTTAATTATATAAATTGTGGATTAACATTATGGAAGGGCTGGGAGATATGGGCTAAATAGACTACACATTTTTTAACATGCTTAACCTGATTTGTTTCTGTGCTTGTAACCCACAGCAGTCCCCAGAGTATCCCAACTATCAGTACTTATGCAAGCTGTGCTCTGTGCACATTGAGAACATCCAAGGAGCTCACAAACACATCAAGGAGAAGAGGCACAAGAAGAACATTATGGTACGGGACACACCCTCATCCCACGGCTTGATAACATATTGTATTTTAATTTAATTTTAATGTGTTCATTTTTTTATTACAATTTTTTTAAATGTTTCTACATTTACATTTAATTTTTATATATAAATATCTTTCTCTTTCTCTTTCTCTTTCTCTTTTTTATTTTTATTTTTATTTTTATTTTTTTAATGTAGCTTTTGACCTGTGCTTTATTAAGTCGAGACACTGCAGGTGAATACATACAGTATTAAGGAAGCAAAATAGCCAGAAATCTCACAATTGACCAGTGCCCATTGTCTCATGGTAAAGATGTTCTTATTGGCATATTGAAATTATTTAAAAAAAAATTCACACAGAATTATTCTTTTAAATTTTTTTTAATTTTTTTTACATTCTCTGTTATTGTTGCATCAGGAGAAACAGGAGGAGAATGAGTTTAAAAAAAAAATTATTAATATTATTATTGTTTTTTGTACATTTTCTGTCTGTTTTGTTGCCTCAGGAGAAACAGGAGGAGAATGAGTTGCGTGCGCTGCCCCCCCCCTCGGCCGCCCAGCTGGTCGCCGTGGACGCGGTCGTCACGGCGATGGCCACGGAACACGGAATCTCCGAGGAAGACTTTGAGGTCCGGAAAAACATTGTGGTCCAGATGCAGGAGATCATACAGAGGCAGCTACCAGGTCTGTCTGTCTGTCTGTCTGTCTGTCTGTCTGTCTGTCTGTCTGTCTGTCTGTCTGTCTGTCTGTCTGTCTGTCTGTCTATCTATCTATCTATCTATCTATCTATCTATCTATCTATCTATCTATCTATCTATCTATCTATCTATCTATCTATCTATCTATCTATCTATCTATCTCTACCTACATACCTCAAGCTGATCTGAAATTCTTTCTAAAGGAAATTTACTCAAAATATAAAAAAAAAATTAAAATTAAAATTTTAAATAATTTTGAAGGACCCCCTGCATTACCTCCACGGGCCCCCTAGGGGTCCCGGACCCCTGGTTGAAGACCACTGGTGTATTAATGTTGCTCCGTCTGTCCTTGTGTTTTGCAGCGTGTGCCCTCCGCCTCTACGGTTCTTGTCTCACACGATTTGCCTTCAAGACGAGTGACGTCAACATCGATGTCACTCACCCCTCCTCCGTGAGTCCAAACCATCCATTATATCTATCTACCAACATTATACCTAGTTTCTGCTATTTTTTTCTGCTATTTTAGCTCTTTTAAATCGGGTCTCAAAACGTTCTTGTTTCCTTTTTATCCTGTAATTTTTTTTTCTTTTTTTCTTGGTAAAATGTTTTAATTATTTTATTTAAATGTTGTATTTTTATACATGTTTTAAATTTGTTCCTTTTTTGTATTTGTATTCTTTATTTTATTTTAACCCTGTGAAGCACCTTGAGTGGCCCTGTGCCTGAAATGTGCTTTATAAATAAAATTGCCTTGCCTTGCCTAAATATTTCTCTTAATAATTTGAAAAGCACATTGTAAATCAGCAGTGATATTTTAGTGGAGCGGCTAAGTGCTTATTTTCGTCAGAATCTTTCAGTTGATGATACAAGCGTGAAACTTGGCATGAGCATGAGTCTCCATGGGAACACTGGACAAGAAAATTGTCCGAGACATTTGAAATTGTGAATTTGAAAATTTCTCGTAGAAATGTTTTGTTTATTTTTCATAAAACTTTTTATTTAAATTTTTTTGTCTCGGACAATTTTCTTGTCAAGTAAGTGACCCATGGAGACTCATGCTCATGTCAAATGTTCACGCTTGTATCACAAATTTAAAGATTGTAGCACTTAGCTGCTCCACTACATTTTATTTTTTTATTTTAATTTTTATTTGACAGGGACAATACATACAACATTGCCACAAAAAAATGGGAAAATGTGATGCATATAAGACGTCTAGTTTCAGCTAATTTGCAGTCTTGAATTTATAATTTATAAATTACATGAATTTATCCTATTTCCTATTTGGTCTTTTTGGTTGATGTTCTAACTTTCTCTCGTTACTTTTTTTTCGTCTCCAGATGACACAACCCGAGGTCTTGATTCAAGTGCTTGAAATCCTTAAAAAATGCTGTAAGTTTTCCTTGAGTTAAACATTCAGTTTGTGTTAATTCTAGCGCCCCCTCTGGGACAAAAGCGGTAGTGTTTTTACCACGCCAGCTGTTGTTTCTGGGTGAGCGTATACCCATGACAAAGGCATTAAGAAAAACTTTATAAAAATAGCATTCTTTGCACTGATGGTTTTGTCTGCTGTTTCCATGTCATTTATGATCATCAGAGGAAAAATTAGACTGCTTTCAAATATATTTAAAAGTTCCTCGTAGGGACTTTTAAGTTGGATAAAATGATTCCCAGTCATGTGCTGTGGATAGTAAATGCTACTTTGTGCTCTTACGTTTTTATTTTAAGGTCCTCTAATGAATATGTCTTCATGTTAATCACCAAACTTTTTCTTTGTCTATTTTTTAGCTGAATTTTCTGAGGTCGAGTCCGATTTTCATGCCAAAGTTCCCGCAGTGTTCTGTCACGATGCTAGCAGGTAAATGTGTTTTTTTTTAAATGCATTTTTAATACTCACTTGTGTAACTGCATGTTGTTGTTGCACTACATATCAACTCCTACTTGCATGACCTTTAAGTTTGACGTATTATAAGACAGAAGCACAATTTGAAAATGCCGTCCCATTAATTTCTATGGAAAGTTCCTCAGTGGTGTATGGTGCAATTTTCTTCTTAAAAAAAAAAAGTGTTCTTACAAAAATATTCTTCAAATTGACAGCATCCTACACATTTTTTTTTATTTATTTAAATATTTTTGTGCAAGGAAAAAAAAATTATAGGAAAAATATATACAAAAAAATAAAATAATAACAGATGAAAAAAAACATACCTCCTAGGGATGGGCACGAGTAGTGTTTTCGCTACTCGAGTGATCGCTTGCATTCCTCGAGGATCAATCGATTCCTCTTTAAACTTTTTTCTATTTTTAGAATGCAGCGCACCTGTCTGCAGAATAACGGTGCAGCGCAATAATGCCAAGACCCAGCGCTTAATGCTTATTGTAAAACAGTCACAGTTACCATATGATTGTAAGGATTTATTTTCCACAAGTTTAAAACACATTTTCCTAACTGAAAGTAATTAAATAGGCAGGCCACAATTTAAACCGATCGAGTCTGATGTGGGGAGAAAAAAAAGCATGGGCTGTAGTTCGCTAACAATCAAAAAAGACACCATTTAAAATAAGAAGGGCAGCAAATACAATAAAATTATTGTCCTACAATTTAAATACATAGATAAATAACTCACCAAAGCAGTATAACTAGTAGTTGTATATCTAACCTCGTAATGCTCACTCCGTGTCCGTGACTATAATTAGCCTACCGCGACTAATTCCTCGTTAACGGAACGTTACACCGGTCGGCTTTTGAATCTCAATCCTCTATTCCATAATAAAGGCTTCTTAACTGTCGTTGGCTCGGAGTGAATGTGCCCGAAGTTTCTTTACGTGACTTTCCAAGTTTTCCAGCACCGCATTCAGTGCCGCGGTGCTGTGGAGACCACACACTGGCTGCGCTGCACGGAGGTGGCAGTTATTTGCGGTTGCTGTTTGAAACAACGCTCAGTTTATTTCACTTGGATCAAAATATTTAATTTTGTTAAACTATATTTTATCCGTTTTGTGACGTTTTTTACACGTGTATAACATTTTAAAATATCGCCGGCCTACAGGCTACAGACACTTAAAATTAAAAAAAAAAAATCGATTTTCCTCATCCACCAATCGAGTTCATTTGAAACGAGGAGTACTCGAGTACTCGCTTACTCACGCCCATCCCTAATAACTAACAATAATAATAATGAAATAAAGTCAAATAAGATAAAAAATAAACAATATTTACATTAGATAAATTCTAAATACTAAATAGTGCAAAAAGGCTGCAAAAAAGAATGTATATATATGAAAAAAACAGATAGAATAGAAAGTAAAAAGTAGATAAATTAAATTGAAATGTGCGATGTAATGAACAATTGAACACATGTGCAATATGCAGTCTTCCTAGATAAACGAAGAGGTGTAAAAAAATTGAAAGTTTAAAAAAAATCTATCATCTATATTTGCATCTATCTATCTATCTATCTATCTATCTATCTATCTATCTATCTATCTATCTATCTATCTATCTGTCTGTCTGTCTGTCTGTCTGTCTGTCTGTCTGTCTGTCTGTCTGTCTGTCTGTCTGTCTGTCTGTCTGTCTGTCTGTCCGTCCGTCCGTCCGTCCGTCCGTCCGTCCGTCCGTCCGTCCGTCCGTCCGTCCGTCCGTCCGTCCGTCCGTCCGTCCGTCCATCCATCCATCCGTAACCCTGCTCTCTCTCCTGTCTAGCGGTCTGTTGTGTAAAGTGAGCGCTGGTAACGACGTGGCCTGTCTCACCACCAACCACCTGGCTCTGCTGGGGAAACTGGAACCAAGAGTCATTCCTCTGGTGCTGGCCTTCCGCTGCTGGGCCAGGGTAAGGCACACACACACACACACTCACTGACTGACATGCACGCTCATGCACTCACTCACACACTCACACACTCACTGACTGACACGCACGCTCATGCACTCACACACTCACGCACACACACACGCACACACACACACACTCACTGACTGACACGCACGCTCATGCACGCGCACAGACAGACACACGAATGCACGCACACGCATGCTTGCACTCACTCACTCACTCACTCTCTCTCTCTCTCTCTCACTCACTCACTCACTCACTCACTCACTCACTCACTCACTCACTCACTCACTCACTCACTCACTCACTCACTCACTCACTCACTCACTCACTCACTCACTCACTCACACACACACACACACACACACACACACTCATTCATTCGCTTGCTCAGTCACTCACAAAAATGTGTTCAAATCCAAAACCAATGAAATTGAAAATGTGCAATATAAAGGACACGATGCACAGTACTGTTTGTACAATATACAGGGAACTAAACAAAATGGAAATGTTAATGAGTGAGTTTTTGTTGTTGTAACTAAACTGTATTAAGGCTAAACTACACACATGATATTAACATCTTATTTGTCCTGGTGTGTGTGTGTGTGTGTGTGTGTGTGCGTTTAGCTGTGTCACATCGACTGCCAGGCTGAGGGCGGGATCCCCTCCTACTCCTTCGCCCTCATGGTCATCTTCTTCCTGCAGCAACGCAAAGACCCCATTCTGCCCGTGTACCTCGGCCGCTGGGTAGGACCACAGCTTTATACATCGATGGAGAAGTGCTTTGAGATGCAAATATCCACACAAAATTAGTTAGATTTTGCCAAATTTGCATATTTATTAAAAACAAATGTAATGTCAGCAATCAACTGGCAACATTTCATGATAATATCTATGATTTAAAAATGTCACCCTATCCCTCAGCAGTGTCTCACCTAACCTTGAAGACCTACTTCACTGGTGGGAATATGAAGGTGTATTGAACTCTGAGATCCTATGTAGTATAAATGTGTGACATCACACATGGTAAAATGTAGGGTTAGGATTAACAGGACAGCTGGGCAAGGGGAAGACTGAGGGAAGAAAAACCTAATTCATTATATTATAATTGTGATTTTTTTTAAATGATAGAACGGCGGTTCCATATGGGTGAAGTATTCCTTATACTTGTTTTTTCTCCTGTCAATTCCCCCGTCTAGATCGAGGGTTTTGATGTGAGACGTGTGGACGAGTATCACCTGACTGGAATCTCTCTGGAGATGTTTGTGCGCTGGGAGCACCGGCCCCCGAGCACAGAGGGGAGGGGGGAGAACCGCAACGAGGGAAGAGCCGAGAGCAGGCCCAAGAAATACGATGAGACGCATTACTCGGAAGGATTGGTGAGTTAAGCAATAGCTCACGACAGGCTGTGGAATGGTATGGTAAATGGACTTGTATAGCGCTATATCTCCGTTTATCACAGACCCAAAGCGCTTTACATTGTTTTTTGTACACACTCACCCAGTCACACACACATTCATACACCGATAGCAGCAGCTAACTATCGGGAGCAATTCGGGGTTCAGTGTCTTGCCCAGGGACACTTCGACATGTGGCGGGGAGACGGGGGATCGAACCTACGACCCTGCACACCAGAGGCGAACTCCCTACCTTTTTTAGCTGTGGCTAAAAGTTCCTTAGTTAATACTTTCTTAGTTTATAGACAGACAGACACACACACACACACAGACAGACAGACAGACGGACGGTAGGTTCTTTTCTAATCCCCTCTGTCCATCCCAGACACGGCTGACCTTGGAGCAGGGCAGAGGGAGAGGTGTGTCCCTGGGTCAGCTGTGGCTAAAAGTTCCTTAGTTAATACTTTCTTCGTTTATAGACAGACACACACACACACACACACACACACACAGACACACACACACACACACACACACACACACACAGACACACACACAGACACACACAGAGAAAGAGAGAAGGTTCTTTTCTAATCCCCTCTGTCCGTCCCAGACGCGGCTGACCTTGGAGCAGGGCAGAGGGAGAGGTGTGTCTCTGGGGCAGCTGTGGCTGGAGCTGCTGAGGTTCTACACACTGGAGTTTGCTCTGGAGGAACACATCATCAGCATCCGCCTCAAACAAAGACTCTCCAGGGAGGCAAAGAACTGGCCCAGACGCAGGCTCGCTATCGAAGGCAAGTCACTAATGTTTATTTTCATTTTCAGCAACAAAACAAATTAAAATGAATACCATGATATGTTTTGATTTGATTTGATTCAATTTATTTCAGACATATCAAACATACAAAACAAAATGAAAAGCATGGAAATACAATAAACAAAAATTATGTTTTCACAAAAAATAAAACAAATAATCTGTATTTCTGAGATATGCCTGAAAAGGAGCAGGAAGAAGTATACACTTATTTAATCCTACCCCTTTTCCATAGTAAAAAAAATTAAAAATTAAAATATTCTATATATATCCTTTAACCAATTTAAACATACTATCTTAACTCCACCAAACTCTAACTGTAACTGTTTTAATTAGGCCGTATTGTACTTTTACCAATTTAATTTTATTTCCAGCCACTCTACACCTCTATCTAAAATGTTTCTCTTTACCGGCTTGTTGTGTATTTGATGTATTGGCGTTGTATATTGTGTATATTGTGTATGTATTGTTGTTTTTGTTTCTCGACATCATTGCAAATGAGGGTCAACCCCTCAATGATATCTCGAGTATAAATAAAGGTTAAATAAATAAATAAATAAAATGTTCATTGGGATAAAATATCAACACATTATACAGCTCAACATATGGTAAATGGACTAGTTAAATGGACTTGACTTATATAGCACTTTTTAGCCGATTTTCTCATCCCAAAAGCGCTTTACATTTCTTACCCCATTCACACACACACTCATAGCACCGATAGCAGTAGCTGCCATGCAAGGCGCTCTCTGAACCATCGGGAGCAATGTGGGGTTCAGTGTCTTTTTGCCCAGGGACACTTGGACATGTGGCGGGGAGACGGGGGATCGAACCACCGACCCTGCAACCCAGTGGACGACCGCGCTACACACAGGCAGCCGATATAAACATAATTTAAAAAATTTGGCTTGACCGCAGAGCGAGGCCAGCCCTAGTAATGTGAATGTCGCTGAGTGAGTGAGTGAGTGAGTGAGTGAGTGAGTGAGTGAGTGAGTGAGTGAGTGAGTGGGAGACCAAATTTAGTGATTGCGAAGTGATGCCTACTTTGTATAAGAAACTAAATTCTCTGTCCCTTTATTTCTTCTCTCAGATCCTTTTGCCTTGAAGAGGAACGTGGCTCGGAGTCTGAACAGCCAGATGGTGTTTGAATACATCCAGGAGCGCTTCCGGTCGGCCTATAAGTACTTTGCTTGCCCCCAGAAGAGGGGCTCCGGTGGGGGCCGCAAGGGCAAGAAGGCGGGCAGGCAACGTGAAAAACTGGAGGAGAAACCTGAGTGTGTGGACAAGGAAGAGGACGTTGCCAAAGGTAATTTTTTTTTTGTTAATTTAAAAAATAATATTTATAATATATTTTTGTATTTTTGAAAATTGTTTGTGAATTTATTATTTAATTAAATGTTTTGCACTGGTTTATAATGGTGAAGAAGGGGGGAAGGATATGTTGAAATTAGCTTTTGATTTCATTTTTTTTTTCATTATTATTTTTTGTGCACACACACACACACACACTAACTATATATAAATATATATATATATATATATATATATATTTTTTTTTTTTTAAATAAAGATTTTCATTAATTGACTCATCTGATTAAAAGGTGGACGGAGTGAGAATGACAGCGATGGAGAGGATGGTTCTGATAAGACCTTAGAGGACAGACTAGCGGACATGGCGCTAAACCAAACGGCCAAACCGTCGGTCTGTCCCAACGGCCTCCCGGACAGCGAGGGAGAGGGGGAGGAAGGAGAGGGGGATGAGACGGAGGAGGAAGAGGAGGAGGAGAGCAGTGTTCCGGAGCAAGCCGGTCCCGTGCCAGCCGACCAGCTGCACTATGTGTTTGATAAGATGATCTTCACTGGGGGCAAGGTGAGTTTGATACCAACACCATGACAAGCTTCAGATGACATGTGCTTTTATTTGGGAGTTTTTTTTGGCTAACTGATTGATTGATTGATTGATTGATTGATTGATTGATTGATTGATTGATTGATTGATTGATTGATTGATTGATTGTCTTTATTTCGAACATGAAAGCAATAAAAAAATAAATAGTAATAGATGAATAAAGTTCAAAAAATACACTCTTTCTTTATGATTAGGCACCGATTGCAATTTTAATAATAATAATTGATAGGATTTGTAAAGAGCTTTTTTGGAGGTCCCTCAAAGACGCTTTACATTACAGAGGAACATGCATAAAGAAAAACAGAAAAACAAAATAGAGAAAATTCCAAAATGAGGATTGGAATAGAGTCATTTTGTCGACAGTTCCGAGTCTTAACACGCCATTGGTTTTTTCCATTTACGATTTTTTTAAATATAATAAAAGCCTATAATGCGTATACAGTTGTTGTTACATTTTTGAACCAATAACATAAGAACTAATTGGTCATAGTTGAGGTCTCTTTATTATTATTATCTTTTTTTCCCCAAATATATATATATTTTTTTTTAAACAAACCAAGGCAAGGCAAGTTTATTTCTATAGCACAATTCAAACACAAGGCCACTCAAAGTGCTTTACAGGGGCAAGATTAAAATACATAAAACACATTAGAAGACATTTAAAAGCGAATGAAAAGAAGTAAAACATTTAAATTAAATAAAAAGTACAGGTTAAAATGGAAACAGAAAAATCTTCAGACTCGATTTAAAAGAACTGAGGGCAAAAAAACTCTGAACTTCATTTTATTTATTTTATTTTATTAATTTTATATATTTATTGTTTCTTTCCGTCCCAGCCTCCGACGGTGGTGTGCAGCATCTGTAAACGTGACGGCCACCTGAAGGACGAGTGTCCCGAAGACTTCAAGAAGATCGAGCTGAAGGTTCTGCCTCCCATGAACGACCGATTCAGAGAAATCCTGGACGGCCTCTGCAAGCTCTGCTACTGTAAGACAATATATGAAATATATATATATAAAATAAAAAAACATATTTATTTTTATACATTTTTGCACATCTTATAATATTGAAAAGTTAGCAGGAAAAACAAAATAACACTTTTTTTTTTTTTTTATTTACTGTTATTCATCAATATTAAATCAGCTTTTTTTCAGTGAATCAGTATTACATGATCAATAGTATATGATTGTTGTTTTCATCACTGATTAATCCACCAATTATTGTTAATGAATTGACCCATCACTGCAGCTCTTTGATTTGAGTTTCTGTTCTATCGTTTCCTAGTTGAGCTTTCTTCCACATTATTGCCAGGTTCCTTCACTCATACAATAAATTGCTTGATAATAATAAACATACAGTAGACTTAATCCTGCAGTGTGTAGAATTTTGGGTTTTATTTCCTAGCAGATTTTGTATAAAGTAATTATAATATCCATAAGTACGTTTAATTTAGTGCATAATAGCTGAAAAAAAAATGTAATTATTTTTTTCCCTTAGAAAGGGTCTCATATATGTCCATATTTTTGCATATTTTGGACCAAGGCCTAGTGCTGCCATCTTGAAAGTGTCATAGTTGGAATGTCATCAGGTGCATTGTTTAAAATTTAGAATTGTTCTTGTCCTTGAAGGCCACTGTAGCTTCTGTTATTATTCTAAAGGGTTGGGGTTACCCAGGGAGCGTTGCATTCTAGAACTTTGTAGAACTTTCTTGATGACGTCATATTACACACTGCACCTTTATTAAGGCAAGTCGGATAATGTAAAAATATTAAAATCAATAACAAGGAGAACTCATTGAAAAGTATTATAGAAACATATATTTTAGTCTCCGTCTGTTCCGTCCTCTCCTAGTCGAGTTGTCTCCCACACACCCGGAGCAGCAGAAGAGAGAGCAGATCCTCTTCAGTCTGGAGCGATTCATAAGGAAGGAGTTCAACGGTGAGATGAATGCTTTTAAACAAATTCTTTAGTATTCACCCAAGCCTTTAGACGTTTTCCCCCATTGAGGAGAATTATTTTTTTGTGTTGCAGTGTTTAAACCATGTTTAGAAAAGACTTAAAGCTATAGTGTGCAACTTTTTTTGCCCCATGAGGCATTATGAGTGATTACAACAACACTGTCGGTGCATCTACATGAGGTAAAGCCTTCAGTGATGGCGCATGGATTTTATACCTTCTGCTGTATACGTCCAGGTTTTTTTCTTAGCAGTAGAATCAACAACCGAAACGTTTCTTGGGCTTTTCTTTGGAGCTCCTGCACCAGTGTCAGGGGGGGGGGACACCAGTTTGTAAACACTGCCATACTGAGAAATACAGAGAGAGTTTTGTGGAGCTGATAATAGGCTTGACCAACTCTGTGTCAACTCATTTGGCGATGGCTTGAATGTAACCGACTTTCATTTAGTTAAAAAAGTTACGCACTATAGCTTTAACTCGTCGCTATTACTCGAGAATTACTGTTTTTACATTTTAAATTTTAAATTATAGTGCCTTCCTGTGTGTGTGAATCCCCAGATAAGGCTCAGCTCTGTTTGTTCGGCTCGTCAAAGAACGGCTTCGGCTTCAGAGACAGTGACCTGGACATCTGCATGACTCTGGAGGGCCACGAGACTGCAGAGGTAGGTACACACACACACACACATATACACGGACACACTACATACACGCACACACACACACACAAGCTCTCACACGCACGCACACACACACACACACAAGCTCTCACACGCACGCACACACTCACTAACACACGTACGCAAGCACGCACACACACACACACACACACGGAGGCACGTACGCAAGCACGCATGCACACTCACTCACGCACGCACTCACTCACTCACTCACTCTTTCTTTCACTCACTCACTCACTCATTCACTTTAAATCTTCTAATCTTTCACTCTTATGTTTTACATTGTGTTGTGTCCTTACAGAAGCTGAATTGCAAAGAGATCATTGAAGGCCTCGCAAAAGTGCTAAAGAAGCACACAGGTACATTCACATTGAACTAATTATTTCTTATATCATATTATATATTATTAAAAACATTATCTTATTATCTTATATACAGTAAATACTATATAAATTGACAATATCTGTTTGGTGGAGGACTGAGGACTGAATGTGACTGATTTTTAATCTCTCTTGTTCCACCAGGTCTGAGGAACATCTTGCCTATCACCACAGCCAAAGTGCCTATCGTCAAGTTTGAACACAGACAGAGTGGATTGGAGGGAGACATCAGCCTTTATAACACCCTGGTGAGTGTCTGTCTGTCTGTCTGTCAGTGAGTGTGTGTGTGTGTGAGTGTGTGGACCCTGCACCAGACAACTATCTTCACTGTTGATAAAAGAGCTATTTTTAAAGGTGCAGTCAGTGATTCTAGAGAACGCTTGTTGTAGAAATATATGTTTTTGTGAAAATCAGTGAATGTCTCCTCATAATCCACTGCCTGACTACTGTGTATGCGTTGGAGAAAAAAAATCCAGTGTTAATACACAGCCTAGGCTCTGTAAACGTGTCATAATGTAAACAAAGGGGGTCAACCCTTTACAGAGCCTAGACTTTGTATTTAAACTGGATTTTCTTTTCAGTGCACACACAGTCCAGAATGTGAGGAAATATTTTTGACCAAAAGTGATTTTGAAAACGAGCATTCTCCAGAATCGCTGACTCCTATTTTAATTGAACGTAAATGTGTGAAGTAATTTTCCTAAAATGTAATGGAAATGTCATGTCAAAATGTGTGGGAACCCTGTATACAAAGAGCTCTTTTAAAGCTGCAGTGTGTAGAATTTTGGGTTGTATTTCCTAGCAGATTTTGTAGGAAGTAATTATAATATCCATAAGTACATTCAATTTAGTGCATAATAGCTGAAATATTTTTTTTTTATTATTATTTTTTCCCTTAGAAAGGGTCTCATATATGTCCATATTTCTGCATATTTTGGACCAAGGCCTAGTGCCGCCATCTTGAAAGTGTCATAGTTGGAATGTCATCAGGAGCATTGTTTAAAATGTAGAATTGTTCTTGCCCTTGAAGGCCACTGTAGCTTGTTATTATTCGAAAGGGGTGGGGTTACCCAGGGAGCGTTGCATTCTAGAACTTTGTAGAACTTTCTTGATGATGTCATATTACACACTGCACCTTTAAATAGAAAGTTACATGTGAAGTAATTTTTTCCCCTGTTGGTGTCTGTAGGCTCAACACAACACCAGAATGCTGGCCACATACGCAGCTATGGACCCTCGCGTGCAGTTCCTGGGATACACCATGAAAGTCTTTGCAAAGGTGTGTGAGAGGTTTTTTTTAGTTTTTGGCATTTTCAAGCTTTATTTGATAGTACAGAGTTGAAATGGGGAGACAGAGAGAGGGGGGATGACCTGCAGTAAAGGTCCACGGGTCGGATTTGAACACACGACCACTGCAACGAAGGCCGGAGACAATATGGTACGCGCTCTAGCCACTACGCCACCGGAGCGCGTGCAACTTTTTGCATGAAAGGTGCTATACCCAAGAATGTATTTTTATGATTGTTATCATCCCAACCCACTCACTCACAGTGCATACCTTTACCTTCATGGCATTTCCCTTTTATTTTCGGCTTGTTTTGTTGGTATTAAAGCCCCTGACGTTTCACTGTTTTATCTGTGTGGTAGTGGTGTGGGATACTCTATGTTGCTAAACAAAGCACTTTCTAACAGTGTTAAGAAAGCGTTGCATTATAAATAAATAAATAAATGTAACTGTAAACTGCTTTGTGCCTCTCAGCGCTGTGACATTGGCGATGCGTCTCGGGGAAGCCTGTCGTCCTACGCCTACATCCTCATGGTGCTTTACTTCCTCCAGCAGAGAACACCGCCAGTCATCCCCGTTCTACAAGAGGTAGTGTGTGTGTGTGTGTGTGTGTGTGTGTGTGTGTGTGTGTGTGTGTGTGTGTGTGTGTGTGTGTGTGTGTGTGTGTGTGTGTGTTGGTGAATGGGTGAATTTGGTAAGAAATGTAAAGTGTTTTTGACAACAAACGTTCTCCAGAATCACTGACTCCACCTTTATAAGACCAAACCTTTTACACTCAGAGCTTCACCTTAAACGTGGTGCAGACATTTTAGAATAATAAAATAAGATAGATAGATAGATAGATAGATAGATAGATAGATAGATAGATAGATAGATAGATAGATAGATAGATAGATAGATAGATAGATAGATAGATAGATAGATAGATAGATAGATAGATAGATAGATAGATGGATGGATGGATGGATGGTAAATACTTTATTGATCCCGAAGGAAATTCAGACATCCAATTGCAAAAATGTAATAACAAAAAAAAACAGACAGCCCCCACCACACCCACATTTATTTATTTAGCGAATGCAAAGTCCTTTAGCCAAGCAGTTGCCTCTTGCTCTGCTGTATGAAGGGTGACGAGTCCTCCTTTAAGCCACAGACACACACACACACCCACACACCCTACCCCTGTCAATTTAAAACTGTAGAAAACCTTAAAGAATTTCACTAAACTTTGCAACACAAATGTGAATATGATTTGTGTTTCTAGATATTTGACGGGACGGCCGTTCCCCAGCGGATGGTCGACGGCTGGAACGCTTTCTTCTGTGACGACCTCGACGATCTGGTGAGTTCATTTAGTCCTATCGGTGTATCAATGTGTCTGTGAATGGTAATGTGTAAATGGGAACAGGTCTCCCTTGCAAAAAAAAAGTCTCCGGTTTCAATGGGATTTACCTGTATAAATAAAGTTTAAAAAAAATAAAGAAAAGAAAATTCTGAAGTGCTCAGACATATTTCACATGGAAAGAAATACTAATTATTATTCTCGAGAGTTCAGAAACGATATTGGATATTCTCCATTGTATATATGTCTTCCAAACATCAATTATATAAATAAAATTGTTATTACAAGTGTTTTTTCTCTTGCTTGCCTCCTCCCCAGCGCCGGCTTCTCTCCTCTCCGCAGCCGAACACAGAGTCGGTGGGCGAGCTGTGGCTGGGTCTGCTGCGCTTCTACACCGAGGAGTTTGACTTCAAGGAGCACGTCATCAGCATCCGCCAGAAGAAACGCCTCACCACCTTCGAGAAGCAGTGGACCAGCAAATGCATCGCCATCGAAGGTGTGCTCGATTTATATAGTCAAATTTTTTTCTATAGCACATTTGAAAACAATATCAGCTGACCAAAGTGCTGTACAAGATACAATACAAAACAACATATAAGATACATTAAATGGACCAGCAAATGCATCGCTATCGAAGGTATTCACGCGACTGTGCTCATTATTATTATAATAATAATAATAATAATAATAATAATAATAATAATAATAATAATATTTATTTTTTCAAATACACTTTACATCAACTGTGGGTGCATGGCCCTATCAAACAGTGTCCATAGCAACAGTCATTGCAACAGTCCCTTTTATAGAATGTTCATGCAGATAACTGCTGTGATTGTGTCGAAATACTTATTGTGTCATAAGAACCAGAGCATTGCAACCCTCATCCGCTTAATCTTTCATTTGGATTGATAAATGTGCCTTTAACTCTTTCCAGATGCCTTACTATCATGCAACTAACTCCCCAAGTTACATAGCTAGAAGGATTTTGTTGATTTGGGTTTACAGTTGCAAGGCCTTTAATGTTATACGGTCAAAAACATATTTTCTTCCGTTTACCCACTTTTCTATTCTTCTCCTTAGATCCCTTTGATTTGAATCATAATCTTGGTGCCGGAGTTTCTCGCAAAAGTAAGTAACAGAAAATACATAACCAAAATGTAACATTGTTGTTAAGGGTATTACAAAAATACATAAAAACGGCACTCGGCTAATAATTGGTATTAATATGTATTCTTGTGATACTGTGAGGTTTTATCTTCTATTTATCTCTCTTGAAATTGTGACTTTCAAAAAACGTGTTAAAAATGTCCCTCTTTGCCTCCCGTAGTGACAAACTTCATCATGAAGGCCTTCATCAACGGGAGGAAGTTATTTGGGACTCCGTTTTACCCTGTCCCCGGCACGGAAGCGGTACGTCACTCATCACATAAACAGGGTTTTCAGGGTCGGTACAGAGTCAAAAAAAAAAAATTGGAAACTGCTTGATTTAAAATCTTGTGTTTTTAATGGGCTTGAAATCGTTGTTTAATCTGAACTCTTTTTTTTTTTTTTTTTTTTTTTTTTTTTTTTTTTCATTTATTGAATTTTTGAAATGTTTAAACAAACAATCAATCACACCCCACACAATCCCCTGGATTTTATTTTATTTTTTTATTAAAAAACATAGTGGAAAAAAAAACAGTACAAGATATAACAAATACAGACATTACTGTTTAAACCTGAACTCTCTCATGTCTTTCGTAGGACTACTTCTTTGACTCCAAGGTGCTGACGGACGGAGAGTTGGCTCCAAACGATCGCTGCTGTCGAATCTGTGGGAAGATCGGACATTACATGAAGGACTGTCCCAAGAGACGCAGGTTAAAGCCCCTCCCTTCATGGAAAAATATAAAAAGATAAACTAACAGAAACTAACAGAAACTACTGAAGCAATAAATATATGATGTGTTTTTATAGAAACTTCTGCTTTGTGTTTCCCTGGCCATGTAAAATAAGGATTTTTTTTTGTTTAATTTATTTATTGGGTTTTCAATTTTTTTTACAACAAGAACACAAACGAAGAACAACAGTCCTGGGCTAAGGCCGACAAAGAATTAAAATGAGCAATGCAAGAGTCCCATTTCCTGGCAAATTTACCAGCACAGCCCCTCGCTGTCTTTGAGCCAGATTTGAATTGATGGGGAATTAGGGAATTAAGTATTTAAAAATCAGATATGGGGTCCATAGAGTCCTCTTCACAGCAGACCCGGGTTAGAATCCAGCCCGGGTCGTTCTCTGCATGTCATTCCCTTCTCTCACCCATTTCATCTCTGGGGCGACCGTGGCTCAGTTGGTAGAGCCAATGATCCAAGGGTTGGCGGTTCGATCCCCGCTCTGCCACCTGTGTCATGGTTGTTGTGTCCTTGGGCAAGACACCTCACCCACCTTGCCTCGTGTGAATGTGTATGACTGCTGTATGTTTGAGGTGGTGGTCGGAGGGACTGTAGGCACTGAATGGCAGCCACGCTTCCGTCAGTCTGCCCCAGGGCAGCTGTGGCTACTATCGTAGTTTACCACCACCAGTATGACTGTGTGTGAATGAATGGAACCTGGAACCCTGTAAAGCGTCTTTGAGTGCCTTGAAAAGCGCTATCTAAATCCAATCCATTATCTCTGTCTCTACACACTGACTGATAAAGCAAAACAATCCAAAAAATAATCTTTAAATGAAATAAGATAAAATAGTAACTGACACAAGAGACGCAGGTTAAAGCCCTTCCCTTCATGGACACATATCTCTCTCAACCCTAGAACTCACAGAGAAACTACAGAGAAATAATAAATATCTGATATGCTTTTATAAAAACTTCTGCTTTGTGTTTCCCTTGCAATGTAAAATAAGGAGTGGTTAGAGTGCCGCAAACATTGTAAGGCAGGGAAGTAAGAGGAGAGCCCTTATTGCTGTGTGTGTCTGTGTGTGTGTGTGTGTGTGTGTGTGTGTGTGTGTGTGTGTGTGTGTGTGTGTGTGTGTGTGTGTGTGTGTGTGTGTGTGTGTGTGTGTGTGTGTGTGTGTGTGTGTGTGTGTGTGTGTGTGTGTGTGTGTGTGTGTGCCCCATTTTCAAGACGTGCTACAAACCCAAAATCATCTGCAAATTCATGCTACCTTGCTTTTGGAAAATCAAGACCAACTAAAACTTTGTTAACACCGATAAACAAAACCGCTACTGAAACGTTCGGCCAAGCAGCAGAAATCAATGGATCTGTTGTGTTTAATGCTCTGTAAAGGTGCAGTGTGTAATATGACATCATCAAGAAAGTTCTACAAAGTTCTAGAATGCAGCGCTCCCTGGGTAACCCCAACCCTTTCGAATAATAACAGAAGCTACAGTAGCCTTCAAGGACAAGAACAATTCTAAATTTTAAACAATGCACCTGATGACATTCCAACTATGACACTTTCAAGATGGTGGCACTAGGCCTTGGTCCAAAATATGCAGAAATATGGACATATACGAGACCCTTTCTAAGGGAAAAAATAATAATAAAAAAAAAAAAATGTCAGCTATTATGCACTAAATTAAATTTACTTATGGATATTATAATTACTTTCTACAAAATCTGCTAGGAAATAAAACCCAAAATTCTACACTGCAGGTTTAAGATGTGTAGACTCTCAAAGCAAAGACAGGAGCTACACATGCAGGGAGAGAAGAATTGTGTAAGTCGCTGTATGGATCAGAAGTTGTTTTTAAAAAATCAGAGCTAGTTCGGAGCTAGAGCTAGTATGTTTTGTGTGTCTAGATGTAAGATAAAGAGTTAAAATCTTTTTTTTTTTTTTTTTTAAACAACTGATTAAAGTCCAAAGTTTTTACAGAAGAGATTTAAGATATAGCTTTTTTTTATTTATTTTTAAAATAAAAACAATACTATTTACAGCTCTTAAAAATGCATTTTTGTGTGTGTGTGTGTGTTTCACTCTCATTTATGTGCGTTTATTTTATTTTTATTCACCCCGCCTCCTTGTGATTTTTTTTTTCAGAATCAAAAAGAAGGAAAACGAGAAAGACGAGGATGTGAAGGAGGAGGATCGCGAGCCGAAAGACAGACGGTGTTTCCAGTGTGGAGACATGGGGCACGTTCGCCGGGACTGTCCCGAGTACAGACACCTTAAACAGAGGACAACCGCAGGCCCAGGTATAGAAAAACAATACAACTGTTTAAAGTCACTACGAGGAACTTTGTTATATTTTTGAAACAGTCTAATTTTTCCTCTGATAATCATAAATAACTTGTAACAGCAAACGACACCATAGTTTTTCTTAATGCCTTTGTCATGGGTCATACGCTCACCCAGGAACAACAGCTGGCGTGGTAAAGAGACTACCGCTTTTGTCCAAAGAAGGTGCTAGGATTAACACACCTCAGAGCACCTTTTAAATCAAATATCTTCCCCTTCTCCCCCCCAGCTCCTCACATGATGCGGGCCATAGTGAGCTCTCAGTCTATCCCCATCCCCCAGGCCGCAGGAGACGGACCAGCACGCACCAGGCAGACCTCTGAATGTGTGAGTACAACCGCTGGACGTTACACACCTCATCACTTGATAATGTGTTTATATAGAATGTATTGGCATTTGGCAAGTATGTTTTAATTAGATGCTCGGTAATAAAAGTTTTCAAGCATTTGCACCGCCATGTTTCTAAAGTAGCGCAGAAGGGACAAACTTAAACGGCCGTACGTGTTTTTATATATAGTGGGCGTCCTGGGGAAATGCACCTGTTGGAAGACCAAGAAGAAGAAGAACTATAGAATAAATAACTAAAATACATCTTCACCTCATCACTTGATATTGTGGAAAGACTTGAGGCAGTGGTGGATGATGCCATCTTTAGTAACTAGCTTCTTGTCCTTGAAGGCCACCATAGCTTCTGTACATTCTTCCAAATGGAGGAGTTAACAAGGGATAATTCAACCATAATTCAATCCACTGTAGGGTTACATTCATTCATTTTTACTAACACAAACTGACCAGGGGCCTTCTTCTCACTTATAATATCATTGCTCACCCCCAAAACTGTAGGCAGAAAGCTCAATATGTAAATTAAAAGATGCATTCATTTAATTCATGCTAAGGTCCACTGTACCTTTTTTTTAAATTAGTTATTATTTGAATATATAAATAAAAATAACTTTGCCCTGATTGTTGTTTCTTAACTCTCACTCTCTCTCTCCCCCATCCTCCCTCTCTCCCCCCCCTCTCTCTCTCTCTCTCTCTCTCTCTCTCTCTCTCTCTCCCTCTCTCCATCTCTCTCTCTCACCCTCCCCCTCTCTCTTTCTCCCCCCCTCACCCTCTCTCTCTCTCCCCATCTCTCTCCCCCTCCCTCCCCCCCTCTCTTTCTCCATCTCTCTCTCTCTCTCTCCCTCCCTCTCTCTTTCTCCCCCCTCCCCCTCTCTCTTTCTCCATCTCTCTCTCTCTCCATCTCTCTCTCTCTCTCTCTCCCCCTCTCTCTTTCTTCCCCCTCCCCCCTCTCTCCCTCCCCAGTCCGACAGCAGACAGACGCCTCCCTACTCTCCTCAGCCCACAGCAGTCATCTCCCAAACTTCATCCAGTTCCCCCCAGCCATCCCTCAGTAAGACCCTCACCTCGGCCCCCTGTCACCCCCAGGTCGGGCTGCCTCTCTTCAGCTTCCCTACACAGCCCCACACAGGCCAGTACCACCAACACCCCCACCCACACCCCCTCTCCGCCCTGGGCCTCTTACCCCACCACACACAGCCCGGCGGTGGGGGACAACCTCACCATTCAGTCCATCTACCCTCCACCTCATGGCCTATCCACGGGCCCGTCCTACCCACCTCTTCCCCCTCTCCTCCTGGGTTGAAATTCGCTCTGAGGTCCCCTACCAACGGGAGCCCCACCACCACTACAGGGGGGAAACAAAACCCAAACCCCAACCAAAGCCCCATGAACCTGAACGACCCGAGCATTATATTCGCCCAGCCCGCGGGGAGGCAGCTGGGCATGGGACGGGACGGGCACTGGCACAACCACATGGGACCACCGCCGCCACACGGGCTAATGGGCAACGGCACTGTAGTCAAGTCAGGTATTCACTGGGTGGACTCACCTTTTCTGGGTTTCTGTCTGTCTGTCTGTCTGTCTGTCTGTCTGTCTGTCTGTCTGTCTGTCTGTGTGTGTGTGTGTGTGTGTGTGTGTCTGTTTTTTATGTATATACTACAAGGAACTTTTTAATATGTCTGAAACAGTCTCACAAACTGAAAGTTTCACGGAGCACCTTTCAGTAGTACAACATTGGGTATTTTTCAGTGAGTTATAAAGTGTTTTTATTTAAACCTTTCCCCTCCCCAGACTCGGGCCACCCGGCGCAGTACGTGGGCCCGGGATCGAGGCTTTGGGAGCAGAACAAAGCGGCTCAGTTTGCCCTCGGACCCTCCTGGCCCTACCGGATGCCCCAGAACTTCATCCAGCCGGGCAACGGAGCCTACCAGCACGCCAAGCCCTTCGGACCCCAAGGTCAGACACAGTTTTGGGGGGGACGTGAACTAGAATTCTTTCTTTTTTTCTAAGATGATTTTTTGGGTATTTTTAGGTTTTAGATAGTTTGGAGACACAGAGATGAAATGTGTCAGAGAGGGGAATGGCGTGTTAGAGAACGACCCGGGCTGGATTCTAACCGGGGTCTGCTGTGTAGAGGACTGAGACTCTATGGCACAGTGGCCTTTTTTTGCCGGCATGTGACTTTTCTTGTATTATATTTTGTTATCATTTCACATCTACATTGTCAATTAGATATTTTTTTACAACGTAGTTTGAACGACTTTTTCTAAGTAGCTTTAGTTTGTTAATCAATCTCGATTTCTCCCTAGAGTAGCTTTGCTCTAGTTCAGCTTCTTACAGTGTGAACTTCACCCACATTGGTCCGACACAAAAAAGATTATTTATTTATTTATTGCAGCCGAGAATAAATACATAATCATTACGTTTTAAGTTAAGTTAAGTTATCTTTATTTGTCAGTTGTACACAAGGCACATTGAAATTCGTCTTTTCGCATATCCCCTCTCAAGTTACCACACTTCGGAGGGGGTCAGAGCGCAGGGTCAGCCGCAGTACAGCGCCCCTGGAGCAGTTTTGGGGTTAAGTGTCTTGCTCAAGGACACAATGGTAGAGATGGTGGCTTATTCTTTCAAATTCTCTCTCTCTCCTCTGTCCCCTAGGTTCTGTGGTGCGTCCCAACCCAAACTTCCCTCTGGTTCCACACGTCAGACATCAAGTCAATCTGAATTTTATCCAACAGAAGAAGTGAACACATCAGTTTTAACATTTTAATTAGATTTTTCAGGACATAAAAAAACACAAAACAAAACAAAACAAAACAAAACAAAACAAAACAAAACATCCCATGAAGCAAAATTATGAACTCTTGGCATCATTCGATCGCAAGAATTTTTAAAATGAATTTTATCATTTTTTGTACAGTTTTTATTTTTTTGTGTCATAACATTGATTTGTGATACAAATGTCAGATATTTTAATACCCCCATTTTTGAAGGGGGTCCAAAAAAAAAAGCGTTTTTATTTTATCGTGTAAAGAAAGGAAGCAGAAAAAAAATTGTAAACCTTTATTTTTATTAGCTGTATTCATACTTTGCTTGCCACAAGTTGAAGGCTTTGAATAGACGTTTGTTTTCAAAACAATCTTAACATGTCACAACCCTAAAAGTACGTAGTGCCAAACGCAGGGATAGCAAGAAAAAAGGGACAAAAATGTTAATTATAAATAAAATCAAAAAAAGCAATTTAAAATAAAAAATAATAATAAAGAAAAAAGCGAACAACTTTGCTGTGTTGTGTTGGTTCATTTATTCAACACACACACACACACACACACACACACACACACACACACACACACACACACACACACACACACACACACACACACACACATCAAATATTTAGTATCAAAACTGAATACTGAGCTTTCTGTCTTTGATACTGTAACAAGTTTTGACCACCATAATAAAACTTTCCTTAATCATGTCGAGTGAAAATGGTTCCTGGTCAGTCTGCCTCGTTCATTCTTAAATAATGTGTGTGTGTGTGTGTGTGTGTGTGTGTGTGTGTGTGTGTGTGTGTGTGTGTGTGTGTGTGTGTGTGTGTGTGTGTGTGTGTGTGTGTGTGTGTGTGTGTGTGTGTGTGTGTGTGTGTGTGTGTGTGTGTGTGTGTGTGTGTGTGTGTGTGTGTGTGTGTGTGTGTGTGTGTGTGTGTGAGAGAGAGAGACTGTATAAAAGAATGTAATTACACAAAGATAGACAGATTTGAACATCCGGTATCAATAACTCAAGTAAAATGTTATTAAAACACAATGTCGATGCATCTTTGCTATGGTCATAAGGCAGACAGACAGACAGACAGACAGACAATGGGCTCCAACCAAGCCCCAACCTCAGCGATTTTTACCAGCATCCAATAAGGAAGTGACCACAACTGTAGTAACCAGAAAGTGCCACTGGGGGGTGGTGCCAAGACCGAGCAGTTTTTCTTTGACTCACTTGTTAGACAGGCCGTTTTCAAAGTCTTATTAAACCTATTTACAGCCTGGGCCAGAAAACCATTTTAGTCTGTATGTTTAGGTCATAGCTCCATGACAACACTGAGGGGGGTGAATTTTTTTGGACCACGCTAGTTTTAATTTTATCAGAGGTTAAAATGTACTGGCTTGAGTGACAGCTCTCCGCCTGTTGCCCCTCACTTTGCCTCGGAAATATACGTCAGCTATCTCCCTCCCCCCGACGTGAGGCGGAGTAAAAATCTCACAAAATGGCGACGCGCACAAACCAGGATTATTGGATGCCGTGTGAATAACTGAGGTCAGCCCGGATGCTACATCCATATTATTTACTATCTATGGCTCCAACCTCATTTTGACTGAAAGCAGACGTCCTCTAAGCTCCACTAATAACATTCAGTGTATTTAATATTTTTATACTTTTTTTTGTCTCTTAGAAAAAAGTTTTCGTTTTGCATGTGGAGTAAGTTTTTGTAAAACTAGACTGAGGACATAAGGTAAAAATGTGATACGTTTATCTTTTTGTGTCCCACTACTCTGACTGGCAGCTTAATTTATGCACTTGGTCCAGACAAGCTTTTTGCACACGCACGCACGCACGCACGCACACACACACACACACACACACTCACACACTCTCTCACAGACATACACACACTCTCACACTCTCTCTCACACACACACACTCACACACACACACACACACACACACACACACAGTCACACACACACACACACACACGGAGAGGCCTTAATTGATTATCAGCCCAATTAAAGGGACATCGCCCGGCACTGAACGCGACACAATCACGCTCTCTCCTCTCAATCTCAGTAATTCCTTCATTGAGGCTTTTAAATCCGGTTTGCCCCCTGACTGATAATGGATGTCTGGACTATCGGAACATACTACTACTCTGTGTGTGTGTGTGTGTGTGTGTGCGTGCGTGCGTGTGTGTGTGTTCCTTTACTGATAATGGATGTCTGGACTATCGGAACATGCACCAAGACGTTGGCTAACTGCTCCCACTGGCTGCCTAAATTATGCACTTGGCCCAGACGATCTTTTTACACACACACGCATACACCGGACATGCGCGCAGACACACACACACAGGGACACACACAAACTCTCTCTCTCTCACACACACACACACACACATGCACCAAGACGTCAGCTCAATCCAATTATGCTCTGAGATAACACTGAAGAATCTCAAGGAGGAAAGTTTACAAGGAATTAAGAAAAAAAAACTAGACAAGGCGACTCCTGAAGGGTTTTATCAAAAGAATGTTTGTCTGTGTAGAAGTCAATGGGATGTCTCGGAGTACGGAAGAGCATTAGGGCCAAAAAAGAAGGATTTTTTTTTGCATTTTCTACTTCTACTTTACACTATCACTTTGAGGATAAACTCTACAGTTCAACACTGTGGTAAAGCTGGAAAGACTGATTCGAACTTCCGCAATCAATAACTCGTAAGCAAAACGCTACTTATTCTAAATTTTTACTTAGTTTTTCTTATGGTTTCTTATCTTTATTTATTTTATCTTGTACTGTTGCTGCTATGTGAATGTTGAGGCAAGGCAAGGCAAGTTTATTTCTATAGCACAATTCAAACACAAGGCCACTCAAAGTGCTTTACAGGGGCAAGATTAAAATACATAAAACACATTAGAAGACATTTAAAAGCGAATGAAAAGAAGTAAAACATTTAAATTAAATTAAAAGTACAGGTTAAAATGGAAACAGAAAAGTCTTCAGACTCGATTTAAGGGAGGAACCAAGCCTAAGAATTCTACTCTTGTGTACTGGCCAATAAGATGTAATAAAAGTGATTGTGATTGTGATTCTGATTATTAAAACACAAACGATGCATCTTTGCTATTGTCATAAGGCAGACAATGGGCTAGACTGTTATAAGTGGAGCTTAGAGGACGCCTGCTTTCAGTAAAAAGGTGGTAGCAAAGATGCATCATTTGTGTTTTGTTTTTTTAAGATAATTTTCTGGCATTTTCAAGCTTTATTAGACAGTACAGAGTTGAAATGGGGAGACAGAGAGAGAGAGAGAGAGGGGGGATGACCTGCAGTAAAGGTCCAAAGGTTGGATTTGAACCCGCGACCACTGCAATGAAGGCCGGAGCCGATATGGTACACGCTCCATCCACTACACCACCGGAGCAGCCCACTTTCATTTGTGTTCTAATACATTTTTCCTTCAAATCTGTCAATACATTTCCAACTTTACTTGTAATTTTTCTCGAAGTACACAATATTAAATAAAACAAAATAATATATAATAATTTTTCTTCTCTCTCCTGTGGCCCGAATACTGTTCCGTCCCGGGAGATAAAAAGACAGAATTGTAGATAAAATTCAGAGTGATAGATTGATCGTTTAACGGGTTTATCTTTGTCTCGTTAACCTTCGCCTGCGTACAAATGGAATGTTGGATTACACAAATGGGGTCGAAACATGGCAGACAGTACATCACTACATCTACCAACCGAATGTGTGTGTGTATGTGTGTGTGCGTGTGTGTGAACGGACACATTGATCAAAACGTCAAGTCCACACGTTGCCAGTAGCTATCCATCACTGCTAGCCCGGGTGGCAGCCTCGTTTAACTTGTGTTTTTATATTTATTTATATAAATGCTTTCAGCTGCACATATCAGCACAGGAAATATGACACGATATAATGTCCTTCAAATGTCTGTCTAAAAGGCACACGTTTGGGAAGGACAAAACAGTGTGTGTGTGTGTGTGTGTGTGTGCCTATGTATGTGTGTGTGTTGTGATGTGTGTTGTGCTTGCATAACTTTTGAGGCTGTCCCAGCAAAAAAAATTATTTGTTAGATAGATGAAAAACGGACAACTTAAACTTTTGAATTTAGAGCCACACGACAAACATTGATTATTAAACCTGCAGTGTGTAGAATTTTGGGTTTTATTTCCTAGCAGATTTTGTAGAAAGTAATAGTGCATAATAGCTGAAAAAAAAGTTTTGAATTATTTATTTTTCCCTTAGAAAGGGTCTCATATATGTCCATATTTCTGCATATTTTGGACCATGGCCTAGTGCCGCCATCTTGAAAGTGTCATAGTTGGAATGTCATCAGGTGCATTGTTTAAAATTTAGAATTGTTCTTGTCCTTGAAGGCCACTGTAGCTTCTGTTATTATTCAAAAGGGGTGGGGTTACCCAGGGAGTGTTGCATTCTAGAACTTTGTAGAACTTTCTTGATGATGTCATATTACACACTGCACCTTTAACACTGTTGACACCATTTCTGGGATTTCTTTTCACATGTTTTGGGCTATTTTTTTATTTTTTTTTACTGTGTAACGCTTTGAGGGATTTTCATCAAATTTGGCCAAAGCTCAAACTTGGACTCAAAAATGAACTCTTTAGATTTTACGGGTATTGGTTAAAGTCGCTGTGACCTCACGTATTATATTGTTTTTGTTGCTGCGCTGGCTTGACCATTAAGAGCCAGACTTTGTGTTTGACTTTCACACTTTGACGTTTGGAATCAGTCAGTGACGTGTTCGGACTGACAATGCAGTGAAGAGTGAGACACCATTTCCACGGTTGTTAAGAATCGTTTAATAACTTAATTCATGCAAATCAAACAGAGACAGAGGTCTCAGCTCTGGTGGCTGTATCTGGCCCTGTGTCCTTAAAGGGTTAGTTCAGGATTTTTGAAGTGGGGTTTTATGAAGTACTTATGCATTATTTATTTATATTTATTTGTTTTGTTTTTTTACAGGGACAGCGCACAATAAAAAAATTAAATGGCACCAGAGTTAGCTCGTAGTAAATGTTTTATTGAAACTGTAGTCCCTGGGCAGGCAGATATAGCAAAAAATAAATAAAAAATTATATCGATGTTTCACATAACATCAATTTAAAAACCTACATAGTATAAATCAATACATACACATCGATACAACACGACTATATAAGTTATAAGCATAGTTAGTGTGTTCACTTATGGAGATGGGCATCAGTGCAGTCACTATAAGGAGTTTAGGGGAGACGAGGCTGTAGCAGAAGTTGTACTGTTGCAGAGGGGGCCAGCAGAAAAACGAGTTTCTTCCACATATATAAGTGCTTACTGCCCCCCCCCCCCCCCCCCCCCCACCCCTCGATAGAGGCGCAGTCCTCTTCACATCAGACCCGGGTTAGAATCCAGCCCGGGTCGTTCTCTGCATGTCATTCCCCTCTCATTTCACCCATTTCATCTCTGTCTCTTCAAACTGTCTAATTAAGCAAAAATTCCAAAAAGAAATCTTAAAAAAAATAAAAATAAAAAAAAAACATAAATATCCTATCCAGCGCTGAACTGAGATTGTTTTCCACAGCTACAACCCTTCTTAAAAATACTGTTCTGGGCTGCTCCGGTGGTGTAGTGGATAGAGCGCGTACCATATTGGCTCCGGCCTTCGTTGCAGTGGTCGCGGGTCCAAATCCGACCCATGGACCTTTACTGCAGGTCATCCCCCCCCCCTCTCTCTCTCTCTCTCGGTCTCCCCATTTCAACTCTGTACTGTCTGATAAAGCTTGAAAATGCCCCAAAAATAATCTTAAAAAAAAAGATAAAGCTTGAAAATGCCCAAAAAAATTATCTAAAAAAAAATAAAAAGAATACTGTACTATCCCTTTAAACTGTCCAGTCATCTGGCTCTGACTATATTCTATGGGAAGATTAGAAGTCTTCAGGACTTAGTTACTCAGGTATTTCCTCCAGGTATAGACTATAGTAACAACTAATTAATGTAATAAGCTTTCTTCTATCTTCCTCTAATACTTCTTATCAAAGCTGCTGGGGCTCTTATCTCTCCTGGACATTTAATTAGAAAAATCTTTTCCAATTAATGATTTAGCTAAATTAAAGTGAACTTGAACCAGTGTATTCCCTTGTTACATGTTGTCCAGAGATGGTTATAGAAGAGTTTGAAAGACGGACAGAGGAAGACAGGTTTTTTTTAGTATCCAACAGTAAGGCAAGGCAAGTTTATTTCTATAGCACAATTCAGACACAAGGCCATTCAAAGTGCTTTACAGGGGGCATGAAATACATCAAGATTAAAATACATCAAGTACAGAATAGACATTATAAAAGCGAATACAAAATATTAATTGAAATAAAATGTTTGAATAAAATAAAAATTGCAGGTTAAAAGGGGAACAGAATAGTCTTCAGATTTGATTTAAAGGAGCTGAGAGTTGCAGCAGACCTCAAGTTTTCTGGGAGTTTGTTCCAGATATGTGAAGCATAAAAACTGAAAGCTGCAGTTTCTCCTTGTTTAGTCCTAACTCTGGGGACTGTAATTAGACCTTTCTATCTGTCTGTTTGTCTGTCTGTCTCCTTGTTTAGTCCTAACTCTGGGGACTGTAAGTAGACCTGTCTGTCTGTCCGTCTGTCTGCTTGTTTAGTCCTAACTCTGGGGACTGTAAGTAAAGGAAATATTGGAAATTCCTTTGTTTACCATTATCTAAAACAAACATTTTGGTTCTTGCACCTAAACCTCATAATGTGTGACCATGTTAATGACCTACTTCACCGGTTGGAATATGAAGGTGTATTGAACTCGGAGATCCTATTTAGTATAAATGTGCAATTTTTTTTTAAATCGGATCATTTTAGCCTGAGAAAAGGCAGAAAGAGTGTGTTATGGTCTCACTGTCTAACCCTACAGTTTCCTTCTTGTGACATCACAGTAAGGGTTAGGATTAACAGGACAGCTGGGCCAAAGGAAGACTAAGGGAAGACTGAGGGAAGAAAAACCTCATTCATTATATTATAATAGTTATTTTATAATGATAGAACGTTGGTTCCGTACGGGTGAAGTATTCCTTTAAGGTTAAAAGTGGAGTCAGTGATTCTGGAGAACGCTTGTTGTCAAAATCATTTATTTGTCAAAATCAGTGAATATCTCCTCACTATCTGCTACCTGTCCACACTGTGTCTGTGCTAAAAGAAAAGTTACTACCACAGCCTAGGCTCTGTAAACTGGTATGTAAACGAAGGGTACGTTAACAAAGGGGGGCCCACCATCTCTATCTCTATCAACATACCGTTTACGGAGCCTAGGTTGTGAAACACTAGATCTTGTTTCCGCGCACACACAAACAGACAGGTAGCCGCATCAGGAGGAGATATTCACTGATTTTGACAAAAAGCGTTCTCCAGAATCACTGACTGAACCTTTAAATAATACAGTGATAAATTAAAGGCATGTTTCATCATAGGACTATAAATCTAGAGTGTGTTTGGAAGACTGCAGTGTGTCCGTGTCTTTCTATTATAGGAGTGTCAGACGTGATCGGTAGGCTGTGTGTGTGTGTGTGTGTGTGTGTGTGTGTGTGTGTGTGTCTGTGTGTCTGTGTCTGTGTCTGTGTCTGTGTCTGTGTCTGTGTCTGTGTCTGTGTCTGTGTCTGTGTCTGTGTCTGTGTCTGTGTCTGTGTGTGTGTGTGTGTGTGTGTCCCTACAGGGATCGTTCCCCATTCCTGTTAAATGCAAATTGCTTTTCCCCTGACCCCTGTGAAGTGGACATGGAGACCCTGTAGCTTTTCAAAGTGACCTGCTTCCTGCTTTGAAAGGCCGCACACTGGGCCTCATTTATCAACCGTGCGTAGACCAGAAAAGTGGTTATACGCACATTTCAACGCAAACCTCGGCATTTATCAATTGGGACGTGAGCGTAGGGTACGCTCAAATCCCACGCCAGCTCTCAAAAATGCCAATAAGTTCTACACACTGCACCTTTAAA
>NC_137212.1:2944403-2949403 GCF_949987685.1 Ammodytes marinus
CTAAATAAAGATCTTCTATAACAAAATCACTTGAAGCAGTAAACATATTCTATAAAGAAATGTCTTAGTTTCATACAATTTACTGTGTGCACTGAAAAAATCTGGTGTTAATACACAGCCTAGGCTCTGTAAACTGGTGTGTAAACAAAGGGTATGTTGCCAAATGGGGTCCCACTGTATAGCTAGCAACATGCCCCGTTTACAGAGCCTAGGCTGTGAATTAACACTGGAATTTTCCCCCAGCGCACACACACTAGCATACGGACAGGTAAGCAGATCGTAAGGAGATATTCACTGATTTTGAACAACAAGCGTTCTCCAGAATCGCTGACTCCAAGATAATTTAAGTTCTCCTGTCAAACTGATTAATAACATCTCACTAACTCGTAATCAATTTTATACTGAATCGAACCAATGATGTCATATAGGGAAACCCCTCCCAAGAGAGAGATGGACACTTTAATGAGAGAGAGAGAGAGAGAGAGGGGGGGAGAGAGAAAGAGAGAGAGAGAGGGGAGAGAGACAGAGAGGGAAGGAGGGAGAGAGAGAGAAAGAAAGAGAGACAGAGACAGATAGCGAGAGAGAGCGAGAGAGAGACAGATAGAGAGAGGGTGAGCGAGTCAGCGAGAGAGAGAAGGAGAGGTAATACCCTTGGATAGCACTGGAAAGAGATAGCATGAGGGTAATGCATTAATGCCGTATCGATCAGGACTTTACTTTATCAGCTGAGATGGACAGAAAGGTCGAAGTCACTCACTGGGACTTTACCTCTGTGTCCAAAGCTATGACACAGAGAGGGAAATATCAACTTTAAAGGTGAAGTCAGTGATTCTGTAGAACTGGTTATGTAAACAAAGGGGTCCACCGTATCTATAGCAACATGCCCGTTTACAGAATCCTAGGCTGTGTATTAATTAACGCAATTTTTTTTTCTTTCAGCTCACACACAGTACGGACAGGTAGCGGATCACGAGGAGATATTCACTGATTTTGAGAAAAGGTGATTTTGACAACAAGCGTTCTCCAGAATCACTGACTTTAATGTTTCTCCAGCTTTTGACAGTAAGAAAGCCATTGTTTCTTTGTTTGTTTGTTTGTTTGTTTGTTTGTTTGTTTGTTTGTTTTATTGTGACATCAGAACACAAGGTGAAGATTGTAATCACGAGGTCTTTCAGTCCAGAGGAAGCCAACGGGATAAGAGAAGCATTCTGTCTACATCGGCAGACGAAAAAGGCCAGTAAAAAACCATTATGTAAAACCCCAAAATACGCTATCAGTAAGGCAAAGAGACACACACACACACACACACGCGGGGGCGCTAACACACACACACACACACACACACACATACACATGGCATCTATTAAAGGTGCAGTGTGTCGAATTAATTGGCATCTTTATTAACAGACTTGGTAGAAATTAAATATAGCCTAATTTTTGCAAGTATGTATAATTAGTGTAAAATCGCATTTAAAATTAATTTTTATTTTAATTTTTTATGACCTTAGAATGAGCCTTTTTATATCTACATAGGAGCGGGGCGCTGAGGCCGCCATGTTGCACCGCCATGTTTCTACAGTAGCACAGAACGGACAAACTTAACGGCCTTACACCTTTTTATATATAGTGGGCGTCCTGGGGAAATGCACCTGTTGGAAGACCAAGAAGAAGAAGAAGTACTATAGAATAAATAACTAAAATACATTCTTCACCTCATCACTTGATATTGTGGAAAGACTTGAGGCAGTGGTGGATGATGCCATCTTTAGTAACTATAGCTTCTTGTCCTTGAAGGCCACCGTAGCTTCTTGTCCTTGAAGGCCATCTTTTACATAATTTTATATCTTGGGTCAGAAGAATTTCAGCATACAAAGTGAACACTCTGGATTATTACCAAGAGTATAGGATTTAATTGGTGTTTAATTAATGTCACAACACTTCACAGACAGTAAAGTGTTTAATAACAGTCTCAGGCACACACACACACACACACACACACACACACACACACACACACACGGTCTCAGGCTGAGTGTGAAGCCGCTGCAGCTGGCATCAGGGCAAAGGTGTTTAAAAGGTGACACAATGGTTCAGAGTTCAACCGCGAGTTTAGTTTTTAGAAATGTCATGAGAGAGAGAGAGAGGGAGAGAGAGAGGCAGGGAGAGAGGGAGAGAGGGAGAGGGAGAGAGAGAGGGAGGTAGGGAGAGGGAGAGAGAGAGAGGGAGACGGAGAGGGAGAGAGAGATAGGGAGAGAGAGAGGGAGAGAGAGAGAGAGAGGGAGAGGGAGAGGGAGAGGGAGAGAGAGAGGGAGAGGGAGAGAGAGAGGGAGATAGGGAGAGAGAGAGGTAGGGAGAGAGAGAGAGAAAAAGAGAGAGAGGGAGGGAGAGGGGGGAGGGAGAGAGAGAGAGGGAAACAGAGAGAGAGATAGGAGAGACAAAGAGAGGGAGTGATTCCACAGTATCCCACTTAATCATAACCTCACCAGTGAAGATGGCAGGCATGGGGCGCTCCGGTGGCGTAGTGGATAGAGTACCATATTGGCTCAGGCCTCATTGCAGTGGTCGCGGGTTCAAATCCAACCTGTGGACCTTTACTGCAGGTCATCCCCCCTCTCTGTCTCTCTCTCTCTCTCTCTCTCTCTCTCTCTGTCTCTCCATGTCAACTCTGTACTCTCTAATAAAGCTTGAAAATACCAAAAAATAATCTTAAAAAAAGAAGATAGCAGTCATTTTAAAACTAAGATGGACAAAGTTGAAAATCTGTGTATCTTTTTTTCAATGTGCTTTTCAGTGGTCCCACACACACACACACACGCACACACACACACACACACACACTGCAGTGACTCACTGAGCCCTGATTGGTTTACGGGTCACTGCATCCAATACTTTTCCTCAGAGCGGAATCTTTTCAAACGGTTGATTCGATCTTAATTGGGTCCAGTTCATCTTCTCAGGATAAAGAGAGAGGAACACACTGTCTACACATTGCTAAAGGTCTCTCCCGTGTTACTATAGTCACACTTGGGGCAACTGTGGCTCAGTTGGTAGAGCGGGTTGGCCGATGATCAAAGGGTTGGAGGTTCGATCCCCGCCCTGCCACCTAAATCATAGTTGTTGTGTCCTTGGGCAAGACACTTAACCCACCTTACCTCGTGTGAATGTTGATAGTTAGCCTGCTATCTGTGTGTGTGAATGGTAACGTGGGAAAGGAAAACAGGTCTCCCTTGCAAAAGAGTCTTCGGTCTCAATGGGATTTACCTGTATAAACAAAGGTTAAAAAAAACCACTCCTCTAATTGATTTTTTTAGTCTAGTTCGTTGTACTATATTGTAACACCCGGGACTTTAAGAATCTATAGTAGTAATAAAGGCAAGTCAAGTGTACATCATATACTCCTTTAATTTGTATCATATGGACAGGGAAAACAGTGACATAGCATCTCTGCCAACAAACAAACAAAACACAACATTAGTGCATCCTAAAACTTGTCTGTGAAGTTTTTGTTGCGTGTCAAATTTCATTGATTGTATCTGTTTTTTTATTCTCCTTTGTAAATTAAATCTTGGCCTCAATGGGACTGATAAACGGGACCGGACTTTCCCGGTAAAGGGTTTTTTACTGGGAGTTTTTTCTCAGCCGAGCTAAGGGTGTAAGGGCAGGGTGTCATATTGTATCATATTGTATCATATATCATATTGTATGAAATGTAAAGCCCACTGAGACAAATGTATTTGTGATTTTGAGCTATATAAATAAAACTGATTTGATTTGATTTGATAAAGGATTAATCTTTATACATCCACAAAGGTTATGGGGAATATTGCTAAGAAAACTGACAGCACTCATAAACACACAATTCCTTTCCTAACTGCCAACACACCAAAATGAAAGAAAATATGTAGTGGTTTCCCCTGTTTCTATTCATGCAACGATTATAATCAAAAAGAAAAACTAGACTGTGATCCACTGCTCTCATACACAACCCATCTATTCTTCATAATGCAGCTACATAAAGCTAATAGAGTAGTCATATCTGTAGCAGGTGACATATCTAAATTCAACTGTTTTTTTTTCTGTGCTAGATACCAGTTAACCCTGCTGTTCGCTAAACAAACGAGGCTTAATACATCACCTTGTTTTTTTATTTTTTCAAATTTGTATTATTGGTCATTATTAAGCTCCTATTGGTCCAATCGCTGGTGGATTTGTTCATTCCTGAGCTTAAATACAAACCAGTGATGTCTTAAAACACGTGGACTCACCACAGACTGCACTGGAGTCGGAAGAGAAGGGAAGGGCGAACAAGTGGCTCCGTGCGCCCCCGCCACCAGACGCACATTCCAGCCCCAGACAGCGGCCTGAGCAGCGGAGGAGGTCGGCGTGGCTCACAGGAAACGTCCGGGGGATTTTTGTTTGCTTGTGTAACTATCACCATCTTTCCATCTGACAGCTAAGGGAACGCAACCTGGACAGACAGACAGACAGACAGACAGACAGACAGACAGATAGACAGATAGATAGATAGATAGATAGATAGATAGATAGATAGATAGATAGATAGATAGATAGATAGATAGATAGATAGATAGATAGATAGATAGATAGATAGATAGATAGATAGATAGACAGACAGACAGGGAACGCAAGGTGAACAGACAGACAGTTACACATTCTTGGCGTCTTCATCGAACAACATTTACGCATTTTTAAGGTCGATGGGGCAGAATGCAAACTGACATATTATCGTTCTCGCTTTTTCTTTTCTTTTCCCCTTTCTTTGTTCTTGGCTGACATTTTGAATTTTCTTTGCCATCTCTGCCAATTTTCTTTTTTTTTTTTCAATTTCACTTTTAATTTTTGGGGAAATAACCAAAGATCGTGATTCGTGCGCGCAGAGTTCCATTTTTCACTGGTGCGTAAAAGCCTTGTCTGTGGAGGAATTACGCGCGGTGTGTTTCGTAGATGGAAACCGGAGCCGGGTAAGTTTTCCAAAAGGC